>NC_055995.1:132702696-133003481 GCF_018446385.1 Zingiber officinale
TTGGTTTATTTTATGATGAAGTAGGTAGTGTAATCTCTTTAGTGCAGAAGTGTGGATGAAGGAGAGAAGATGAGCATATGTAATATGTTGTTTTGGTGAGTATCATGTATTAAGACTAAAAGATGATTTGAAGTGATGTAATGAATTTAATAGGTGAGAAGTATGTGAGTGTTTTAGATATGCAAGTAGTAACTTCAGCGTAGAAGTTTAGTTTAGAAGATGAGAAAAGAGACTTAAATGTTAGATCAATTCTGAGCATGATTTCTACTCTTTCTAGATGATCCTAAATGTTGGTACAATATTTGTTTAATGACAAATCTTTCTTCTAGATAGGGTAATGGTTAGTTCAGATAACTCTTTATCATGACTAAAGGAGCAAGATTGTAGAATGAGTAGAGTTGAAGTTTACCTCATGTTAGCTGAATTTGTGCAGTTGTGATCCATCGATTTTATGATATTTGAATGTTATTGCACTATTGAGGTTTAATGTGGTTGCTTCACCTAACTGCTTAGGAGGTTTGGAATTATGGAACAACTAAAGCTGTAGTCTTTATTTTTAAAATACAGATAGTTTATAGAAAGCATTGTAGAACAAGGCTTTAAATTTCTTTTAAATATGCATGATTGTGTGTTACCTAGTTGATTTCACTTATAGATGCATATTTAAAAATATCCTAACAGTATTTTGAGTTTAAGAAAAGTATAAGAAAGATAAAGAAAAGAAAGTAAAAGGCCAAGGCTTAAATAGATCCCAAAGTCAAGACTTTAGGGATTTTGGTACACAAGGTGCTTATTAAAATGCCAAGGCATTATATATTAGAAGTACTAAAGAATAACAAGTATAAGGAAGTTATAGTTAAAAAGAAAATAAGTATTTTACTTTTTAATGGCATGTACCGGACACAAGGTCCATTGGGTGGGCTCCTAGATCGCCCCTAGGCACAAGATCGCCTAGAAGTACCTTAGTAGTTTCGGGATTAGCTACCTCGACTCATATTAAGAATGCGCGCAAATTGGTACAATGCCGGGCCCAAGAGAAGTTGATTATTATTTTAAAGTAATAAAGTATAAGTTTTGAAACAAATGAAACAAGCTTCATTTATGCTTAGAATCAGTAAGTTTAGTTCTTTTGAGTTCTAGCATGCAGTATTAGTTTTGTTTGTTTCCTGATATGATATTTAGCATGATTAGCTTTATCTACTAGCATGCAGTTTTATCCTTATATAGCATGATTAGTTATTGGAATTACATGAGTAGTTTCCTTAGTTTTTTTTTGCTATTAGTTTGACATGAGTAGTTATGTTTATGCTTTATTTTCTTTTAGAGCATATAGTTTCTAGTTTTTTCTGTATACATGAATATTCGTGTTTTTGTGAGTTAGATAGCGCTTACTAAACAAATTTTGCTTATAGATTTCACTTCCTCTTACTGCAGATACAGGAAAGGAAAAGATATAGAAAGGAAGGCGACAAGGAGGTGCTCGAAGGATGTGTGATGCCAGGACTATGGAAGCCTTGGGACTAGGAAAGAAGTTTTATTTTAGTTTCCATTGTCTTTTGCTATGTTAGGAGTATTTGAGTTAGTATTTGTTATTTTGATGTGATTATGACATAGTAGAAGAATTGTGTTCTTGTGTGATGATTTGTGGTATTGTTTTCTTTTGATTTTGACACTTATATAACTGCGTGAGAGTTTGTTATCTGTTCCAGCCGCATGTGGCTGTGTATATAGTGTTTGTATATCAGTTTAAGGTCACCGGTATAGGGGAGATTTTGTCGAAATTTTTTGGTAGGATTTCCATGTGATTTTTAATCATACCGGTTAAGTAGAGTTAGTAGTTAAGTAACGGTCACTCTTAGAGAGTAGTAGTATTAAGAAGGGTGGTCGTTACATCCAAAGAGTAAACATCTTACATTATGACCTAGATTTTCCTTTAATTACCCTAATAAAATATCAAAATCCCAATTTGGTATTTCTTATGTTTTTCCAATTGTGCCAAGTTAAATTAACTCCAATTTTCTTAGGTTTTGGCACATGTTACTCTTTCCAAGAGTAAATGATAATTCACTTCATTTTCAAAAGTTAATAATAACCTTGAAAATGATTTTTGAGTGTCAACTTCATCAAAGTTGGGTTAACTACCCTTCCAATTTGAGCTGACACCCTCTAAACTCATCTAGGGTGTAGAGAATATGCTCCTAGGAACCCAAAATCTATTGGTGCTCCTTGGATGCTCTAGTTACTCACAAGAGATAACTTCCCTAGACACCTTCCTAAGGACCTTTCTAGGCTTCTTAGAAGCCTTGGTCACTTCTACTAGGTTACTCCTAGGGATAACTTCCCTTGTAACCTTCTTTGTGACTTTATTTGACCTTTTTGGAGCCTTAGTCACCTTTACTAGATCAACTTTAGGGATGACCTCCATTATGACCTTCTTTGTGACTTTGTTAGACTTCTTAGAAGTCTTAGTCACATTGATCTTGTCAAAAGAACCTTTAGGGATTCCTTCCCTAGTACCCTTGGCTTGACCTCTACACCTAAGGTTGGTCCCATAACTATATGGAACCCTATGAAAAGAAGTCGCATCCTTCTTGACTTTAGGTTTGTATCCCAAACCTCTATAGCATTGGATGGCTCTTGTCTAGTTCTCCCTAGAGTTTGCTCTTTTTGACCCTTAAGAATATTTTTCATTCTTGCTAGGGTCCTTTCTAAGTTATCAAGTCTTGACCTCAAGACTTGGTTCTCCGTCATTAAATCCATATATTTGGATTTTTTTTGACCCCTATGAGCATTTCTATTCTTAGGCATATATCTATAATCCTTAGAATTATTGCCTAACTTGCTATCTACTTTCCTAAACTTAGGTATGGTAGATCTAGCATGAGGAGGAATGTATTTATCCTTAGTGTCATTGGTGTCGGCCTTTTTGCATGTCACAAGGCGCTCCAAATTAATAAAGATTGGAACCCATTTAAGCTAAAGAAAATGCGTGTAGTAAGGAGTCCCAAGTCGTATTTTTCCAAGGATAACTAATATGTGTGTGCATTCTGGAATTGGTTCCAATCAAATTCTTACGTCAACAAATTCAACTTAGCACTTCCATTTAACTCACAATTCAAATTAAATTTATCTAATTAAATCAAGAACAGAGACAAGAGAGGATACACTCATCTAACATGATTCTTTTCAATTTCATCTAGTAACTACAATTAAATTCGAACGTGAATGCTTCATTTAATCAAATGTATCCATTACTTCTCTTCAACTCTTCATCTCAATGACCAATAAACTCAAAAGCTCAGACTCTCTCATAAGAACTGAATCAACATCTAATTCAATATCACAATTCAATTTATCAATTAAATTCAAAATTCATTCACAACATCATTGGACAGAGGTAAACAATCCATTCATCAAGTAAAGTGTTCCATAATTAAATTCAATCTCAGCACAAAGATCAAAGGTTGAGATAAAATGATTTTAATGTAGAAATGGTCTTAATTCAACTAAGAATGTAAATGTGTATACTGAAAACAGATTGCAACCAATTCAGTAACTGAAACAAAAGATTGGTTTCGGGAATTCAAGGGAATAAGATGATTAAGCTAAGAAATCAAAACTAAATTGCAGATCTACGAAATCAGATCATCAGATCTGAGCAAGTTCAAGAACGAATCTAAGACAAAGATAATAAAAACTAAACCTAAGCATTCCACAAACCAAAATCCCGAACTCAACTTCTCCAATCTGCTGTGAAACGACAGAAATGCTCTCGGGACCCCTATAAGCATTCAACAACAATCAAACAAACTTCCTTCTATTACCAGGGAATGTTCATAGCTCCGGGAAACCTCCTCTCAGCTCACACCCGCCTGGTAATCTCATCAACCGAGAATCAGAGCAAGAATTCTATGGATTGCAAAACTAAGTCGATTGATCAGATCTACTTAGCTTTGCTTCGGAATGGAGATCGGAACAAGATCAGAAGCTCTCAGGAGACCTCCCTCGAAGCTCTGGTGGATGCGAAATTCGCTGAACGGGAAACCTCCCCTCAGGAACGCGGCGGCGGACAGAATTCAAGTCGCCATCGGGAAACCTCCTTCAGAGCTCTCTGGTCATCGGAAGATGAACGCCGGCAGCTGGAGATCGTCGTCGTTGAAGAAGAGGAAAAACTGGATCTGATTTGAGGAATGGGAGCGTCGGCGCCGCAAGGAAGAAGAAGACACACTGTAGCTCAAAATCGCGAAGCCGAGCCCAGCTACTGTAGCTTCTCACGCAGGTTTTTAAACCTCCTCAGTTCAGATCCAACGGCTGAGATTCATTTGGGCTAGATCAACGGTGGAAAGTCATCCAAAATCCGATCTGAATGTACTGATGTTGATCTAGGGTCTGGATCTACTCTCCTGTAGGTCGGATCGATCAGATCATCACTGGATGGTCCAGATCAGCCCAGTCTTCAATGAACGGTCCAGATTAATCCGGCTGGATCAATGGCTGGATGAACTCAGATCTGGATAAAAACTTCTGGATCTTCATAAATGGCTCAGATCTGCTCCCTTTTAAGTTGGATCGGCCAGATCTTCAACGGATGGCTCAGATCTACTCAATCTTGGATGAACGGCCTATAATGCTCCGAGGCTTGATCTTCTTGTTTAGCCCTTGATTTGAGCCCAAATGCAGCCTGATCTGATCGGGTCCATGACCCTTTTGATGCCTACAAAATAATAAGCAAATATTAGCATCAAATACCATGAAAATAGACTAATTTGCAATTAGGTCCAAAATTGATACAAAGTATAAAAATGTAGTGTAAATGTGGATTCTATATATGAAAACTACATCAAACCATGATTGTGTGAATGAGAATAGTATAGTAAAATCATGGTTATCAAATTCCCCCACACTTACTCTTGAACGTCCCGTGAAAGTAAAGAAAACTAAAAATCATCTCCATAGAAAATTCCCTAGCAATACCTAAAAGATAGTAAAAAGAATTTAACTAAGACCATAATAAAGATCACAACAATCATGAATACAATCCAAACAATATTCAGTAGGTATGGTAGTTTCAATCCAATTGAAAAATTAAGCAAGTTGCAATCTCACAAGGGATTTACCTAATCTATCTCTCACACTCAAGCATGTGTATAAGTGGAGCTCACTCAATGCAACTCACAACATTTCACTACCATAAGCTTGCTTATATTCTACTTCTCCACCACCATAAACATAGCATACATGAATCAAAAGGATATTATCAAGAAGAATTGAAATGGAAGCAAAAAGAACAAGGAAAGTGAATGAAATAGGCAAAAGAAAAGTATTTAATGAAAAATTGAGGAGATTAGAGTATTGGGGGAATATACTTGATGAGTTGACCATTTTGATGTAAAAAGAGATGAATACCATTTGTTTTTATCAATTCAAGATACCAAGCTAACCTCCCCTCCAATTTAATAGCAAACCGCAAATCTTGATACTCTTCCTTCACACTTGATACTCTTGATTTGCCAACAAAAATTTTCCTTTACACTGTTTTCCACTTCAATTTCAGCAATTTGAAACAAAAACAAACTCACATTAGCTAATTGAAAATAGCTCCCTCCCCCACACTTAAATTGTTGGCCGTCTCGGGCAATAAAACTCCATCCAAACCAATTTGATACACCTCAAACTACTGTGTTTGTTTTCATTCTGCAGACATCTTACTTTCCTTGTCTTTACTTCATCAATTTCATCAACTCTTTTGTAGATTCAGCAGCTTGGTCCATCTCTAAAATTATATTTCAAATCGAAACAGATTCTATGTCCAGCTGCAAAAGAAATAAATTGCCACATCTCAGCTTCAAGAAATCAAAATCTGCTTTATTTCTGCATAGCTTTGTTGACGAGGACAGCAACATCAGTTGGCACAAGATAGTATCCCTCATTGATTGAATCCATTCAACTCTATTTGTCAAAGAGATAAAAATAGCTCACTTGGCCTATTTGTTAATTAAGAACTAACAAGACCAAGTCATACACATGTTGAAGTTTATGCATCAATGACAGCATCACTTTCCATTCTGTTTTTCTCTTGAAATTCAAATTATGGATCTGCTGAGAGTAGCTCAGATTCTATAAAGGAACAGATTTCAACAAACTGGCTTAAATGATACTTTACCGATCCTTGAATAATTCCTGAATATGAGCCACAATCACTCCTCTCAGCCTTTAAAAGAACTCTCTTGAACAAAAATTCAGAATCAGTTCACTTCTTCTCTTCCTTCTCTTCCTTTTCTTTCTTCAAATTGCAAGTGTCTGCATTTCCAATTCCAGCAACCCCTGATATCATTGTCTATCAAAGACTAGCTTTCCAGAAGGATACATAACAAAAACAATTAATCGATAGGAGCTTCAATTCAAATATCATCAGATTTATTACACCAACATGTAATTGTTGTTCCATTAGTGTCATCTCTGCAGAATCAAATATTGCAGAATTTATCAGATAAAAATCTGGAATCTGAAAATCAGCAACAGAATTCAAACAAACATAGCTCCAATTTGAAAATTATTTTCAGATTTCAGATTAAGCATTAAATTCAGCTCAGCTCAGCATTTTCAGAATTAGCTTCAATTGAATATTGCAATTACAAAATTTGCTACAGAATTTCAGAATCCAGTCTCAGGTATTGCAATTTGAAAACAACTCATTTAGCCAATCAAAGAAATCCTATCAAATTTTTGAAAGCATGCTCCTCAAATATTCATCATAGATTGGCACGCACAGTTTCCCCTTTCTCTGTTTCTGTCTTTGACAGATTTAAGACCAAATCAAATTCCATTAACCACCAATAGCAGCTTTGATCACAAAATTCAACATCAATCAATCACAGCTCCAAAACCAGCAAATCAAATCAGGATTCTGTCTGAAATCAGCAATTAGTTCCATTCTGATTTTCTGCACACATAAACCTTACAGCCATACAATCTGAGTAGTAGCAAATTATAAATCATATAAAACACTGCATTTCTGGAATCTGAAATCCAAGGCAAACTCTCAAATTAAAAGCTTCAGTTTCGGAATTAGTAAACTTGGTATCAAAATTTGGTGTGAGTGGAGATAGAAATTGAATTTTGATTCTGAGTTACCAAACCAGGAAACCAGGATTTCTGAAATGCTTGCTTCTAAAATTTGATTCAATTGTAACATTCAAGAAATCAGATCTATTACACCATTCCAATCAAAATCTCATAGGGATCCCTCTATTGTAACATTCAGCTACCAGCCAGCTTTTTCAGGAAACAGCTCCTATTCTGTTTTGCAATTCGATGGCTGTCCAGCTTATATATCCATTCTGGTTTTTGTAACACAAATTGCCATATAATGCTATCTTGGACACTCAAATTCTGGTCAGCTTCTCTGTTACTTCAGACAGCTTCAATTATTAATTCTGTAATGAATTCATGCATTTCATCAATTCCAGAAATCAGATTGCATAGGCTGCTTTGATCACAATTTGATTGATATAGAAGTAAGTGAACTCCTTAATTCAGCTTTTACAACATCAAGACTTTAGCATCCCCACCAACATCATATGGAACACTCTAATATGGAAGTGATCTCTACAATGTATGAATTCAAAACCAATTTCAAGAATCAAGCTTGATCAGAAATAAAACTGCACTCTGATTTTCAATTATCAGAATCTACAGCTAGTTTCGGATGCTAGAATTCAAAGGTGATTTTGGCCGGATTCATGAAAATCTGAGCTTAGAGGATGGTTTCATTTAACACTGAAATGAAAGGAAATTTTCTTTAGGTTGTCTTTAATCAGACATCTCCATAATATTTGACACACAATGGTCTAAATTGATACATCAATTTCCAGCAAACATGACCTGAATCTCATTTCTATTCTTTACATTCTTTTAAATCAGAAACTAAGTTTACAATTGGAATCCAATCCAAGAAAATTGGCTCACTAATAAACTCCACAGCAGCCTCAAACAATTCAGTTTACCAGATTTCCATTTTAACATTTTTGTTTCTAGGATTCAAGGTAATTTCAACTTGGTTAATAGAGAGTTATGAATTAGAATTCGAATTATTGCTGTTCTAGATCCTCCAGCAATTGGTTGAGCTCAGAATCCATTCATGAATTGAGACAACTTGAAATTCCTTCAGAATTTTATTACTGCAGAAATAAAATTAAAGCTCTACCTCTATAATCAGACAACACCATACACTTGTAACAAGTTGTTCACATTTCCTTGCTTTTCTTTTCAAACAACATCAGATTTCTGCATTTCAGTTTCTGAATATCTGCTGTCCAGAATTTTTAAACTCACTGTTTTGAGTATCAAATGTTACCTTTTTCTTCAACTTTTTAGAGTAAATGATGCAATGCTCAAGCGCTGTGTTGATAAAATACTACCCACTAATTGAATTCCGAATTATGGTTCATGAAAATCAAATTTCAGTGATTACAAAAACCTCCTGTTTCTGCATTTCTATGTCCGGAAAAAAAAAAAATTTTCTGGCTTCCATTTTTTTAGTTTTGTTGATGCCATGGAAGGTAGAATGCCATTTCTTTCAGCACAAAACAGAACTTAACATGAGTTTCACATTGGTTTTAAGGCTATTCCTGATTTCCGGCACAACGTTGATACTAAACTCATCATTCCCATGTTTCTGCAGCTTTTCAGAATTCTGCAGATTTCATTTTTCTTCATTTGCAAATTTCTGCTTTCATTGTTCCATTTCAGATCTCAGCTACTCTTGCACTTAACTGATTAAATTTCTTTACACAACTCACTGTACAGCTTCCTCAAGCCCTCAAGAATTTTTCACACTTTGTATCTTTTCAGAAATTTGTAACAGAATTTGTAAGGCCTAATTATGCAAGATAACCATTGGTTCCTTTTCACTTAACACTTCACAAGATCTTCTTCTTCTTTAGATCTCAGGACCTTGTACTGTCCAGAACAAGCAGTGTTCAGCAAACCAAATTGCTAAAAATTTTATAGCAGATAACATTTTTTTTTTTTAGCAAATTCATTCCTAGCAATTCGATGTAACAAAAACTCTCAGAAACAGATTTGGTGCTGCTGTAACAAAAATTCTCAAATTGCCAAGCTGTAGAGTCATTACTACATTAAGTCCAAACCTTGCTATCACAATTTCAGAAATAAACTCTTGTTCGTCCTAGCACTTCAAAAGGTAAATAAAAATATTATCAAAGTTGTTCTCAGCAGGACATTGTGTTGCTTCAGTTCTTTGTTCATGACTGTCATCTGCAGTACCCAGTTTTCAGCTTCAGATATTCACTTTCAACAGAATATTTCCCAGGTTCATGACAATATCAGTACTGTCATTTCTTGCAGCCTAAAAATTTTGCCCACAAGAACTGTAAACTTCAGAAATCAGTACCAATAGGAGCTTGATACACCTTTAAATCTCAGACATAATGAAGGATTTTGTAGAAGCTGTAACACCTTTCAATTTCTACCCTACAGTAATTTTAAACATTGATTACTGTCTTGTTACTCTTGCTCCCAAAATCCCAGCAACTAATTGCCAAAAAAAATCAGCTTCCTATTCTGATTTGCTTGCTCAAATTCTTTGTAATCCGACTACACAATTTATAGATGTCAATAAGGAACAAGAATATCATTTGTTACTGCAAATCCCAAAGCTTCACTTAAACTTCTCACTTGTTTAAATGTTGTACCTGATTTTTAATACACCTTGGCACAAAATCCTGCATTTCTTAACACATTCCTACACATTTCTGCCACTTCAAATCAGTGATGTTCTTTCCCCCACACTTGAAATCTTGGAATCCTTACTCATCAAGCAATTCATCCAAACTCTCAATGAAATAAAAGAAATATGACAAGCAAAGAGAATTAAGATTTAGAATGCTAGATGAGAATGTTTCAAAGAAAATTGTGGGAAAGAAATGGGAAATAATGAGGGAAGAAAAATGACAAATATCCTTTATTTCCATGCATACATATGCTATTGTGACCTTGAAAAGAAGTAAAGCAAGTTCTAGAGTTTAATTTGCTATGAGTGCATGCCACACAAGAGAAAATAATGAGATATAGGCTTTAAGTAGACCTCACTAGGTAATATTATGCAATCAAGCTCAATTAATCAAATTGGAATCCACCACCATTTTAACCAATTTCATGTAAGGAAGGCTTCCAATCATGTTAAATGACCTAAAATTGATGGTCAAATTTAAAAGACTTTTACCATCTTACAAATATTACTTAGAAAATCCCCAAGGAGACTTTTATTCAACTAAAATGCTATGTATTAAACTAAATGCAAAGTATGAAAGCAAAATGCAATTGTAAGTATGGAACTAAAGAACTGTATAACTAATTTATTAGAAAAAAAAAACTAATCACAAAGCATGAATTAAAATGCAAGAGCAAGCAAAATTGGAACTAACTCCCCTTTCATTCCCGGTGGTTGAAGAAAGTTTAGATGAAGTAGCCACCTCGGAAGTGGAGTAATCATGGTTCCGCTTAAATTCTTCTTATTAATCCTTTTTCCTTTCAAAATTCTCTCCGGAGATCTAAGTCGGTTCAGTTTAAGCACCCACTCCGGAAGCTTATGTTCTCCTACAACATCAATAAAACATAACACCTCCCACACACATGTGGGGCAAAAACAAAATAGGAGAATATTAGTGTGGGTAGAAAATATATCAAGAAATGCATCACATCTAATAAAATCAATGCATGGTACCTCTATAAAATTCTCTGAAAAATTACACAAAATACTCACCTTGTCATCTTGAAAGGTACCTGGAGTGGTGCTTGTTACCTCTATCTCATCAACTAATGGCTCAGACTCCAGTTCTGGTGTATGTACATCTTCATGTAGTGATTCTTGGGTGCTTGGCTCCATAGCACAAGTCCCTACACTTACATCCTCTATTCTTGGTGATTCTTGAGGTAATGCTTCCGGTAAGCATTCCCCTACACATAAATCATCTTCAAAAACATATTCAGAACCTGATTCACTAACAACATCTTCAACAACAATATCAGTAGGATCAGAAATTTGCATAATCACATAATCATCACAAAAGATATTAGAAAAATCATGTGAATTAATGGAAGTAGGGTCAGGCCTGACAGAATCACTACTTTCCATCTCTGAATTTTGTGCTTGCGGCTGATTGATGGATAATGCAATTTGATCTAACTGTAACTGTAGGTTCTGTATCCTTGAGAATTGTTGCTCTTGATGTTCGATCATTTGTTGCATCATCTCCTTGAGTTTCCATGTTGACTCATCCATTTGAGGATTGTTTTGTTGAAAAGGTTGTGGCATAAAATTTGTTGAAACTTCTTGGAACCCATATGAACTCTGGTAAACTGGATATGGCTCAATAAATGGTCCTTGTGCACTTTCATACCTGAAACATGAATTATCCACCCAATTAGCATTAAAACCATTAGAAAATGACTCATACCTATTTTGTTGATCCATGTTTGTGTAAATTTGATACTCAGGTTGAAAATGATAACTCTCCATTCCACCTCCAAAATTCTGAAAATATGGATCCATGCTAAAGAAATCTCCTGTTCTTCACTACAACACTAGAACAAATTGTTAGAAGACCCAAGAGCATAAAGTTTCAATCACATGAAAATGTGAACAGTAAAAGCATTTAAAAATTCAAGATCAAATCAACATGAAAATACAAAAAGAAACAAGCAATCAAATCAATCAACATGCTAACAAATAAAATCAATCAATACACAATCTAAAATTATACACACTACTAGTTAGTTGCTCCCCGGCAACGGCGCCAAAATTTGGTGTCGGCCTTTTTGCATGTCACAAGGCGCTCCAAATTAATAAAGATTGGAACCCATTTAAGCTAAAGAAAATGCGTGTAGTAAGGAGTCCCAAGTCGTATTTTTCCAAGGATAACTAATATGTGTGTGCATTCTGGAATTGGTTCCAATCAAATTCTTACGTCAACAAATTCAACTTAGCACTTCCATTTAACTCACAATTCAAATTAAATGTATCTAATTAAATCAAGAACAGAGACAAGAGAGGATACACTCATCTAACATGATTCTTTTCAATTTCATCTAGTAACTACAATTAAATTCGAACGTGAATGCTTCATTTAATCAAATGTATCCATTACTTCTCTTCAACTCTTCATCTCAATGACCAATAAACTCAAAAGCTCAGACTCTCTCATAAGAACTGAATCAACATCTAATTCAATATCACAATTCAATTTATCAATTAAATTCAAAATTCATTCACAACATCATTGGACAGAGGTAAACAATCCATTCATCAAGTAAAGTGTTCCATAATTAAATTCAATCTCAGCACAAAGATCAAAGGTTGAGATAAAATGATTTTAATGTAGAAATGGTCTTAATTCAACTAAGAATGTAAATGTGTATACTGAAAACAGATTGCAACCAATTCAGTAACTGAAACAAAAGATTGGTTTCGGGAATTCAAGGGAATAAGATGATTAAGCTAAGAAATCAAAACTAAATTGCAGATCTACGAAATCAGATCATCAGATCTGAGCAAGTTCAAGAACGAATCTAAGACAAAGATAATAAAAACTAAACCTAAGCATTCCACAAACCAAAATCCCGAACTCAACTTCTCCAATCTGCTGTGAAACGACAGAAATGCTCTCGGGACCCCTATAAGCATTCAACAACAATCAAACAAACTTCCTTCTATTACCAGGGAATGTTCATAGCTCCGGGAAACCTCCTCTCAGCTCACACCCGCCTGGTAATCTCATCAACCGAGAATCAGAGCAAGAATTCTGTGGATTGCAAAACTAAGTCGATTGATCAGATCTACTTAGCTTTGCTTCGGAATGGAGATCGGAACAAGATCAGAAGCTCTCAGGAGACCTCCCTCGAAGCTCTGGTGGATGCGAAATTCGCTGAACGGGAAACCTCCCCTCAGGAACGCGGCGGCGGACAGAATTCAAGTCGCCATCGGGAAACCTCCTTCAGAGCTCTCTGGTCATTGGAAGATGAACGCCGGCAGCTGGAGATCGTCGTCGTTGAAGAAGAGGAAAAACTGGATCTGATTTGAGGAATGGGAGCGTCGGCGCCGCAAGGAAGAAGAAGACACACTCTAGCTCAAAATCGCGAAGCCGAGCCCAGCTACTGTAGCTTCTCACGCAGGTTTTTAAACCTCCTCAGTTCAGATCCAACGGCTGAGATTCATTTGGGCTAGATCAACGGTGGAAAGTCATCCAAAATCCGATCTGAATGTACTGATGTTGATCTAGGGTCTGGATCTACTCTCCTGTAGGTCGGATCGATCAGATCATCACTGGATGGTCCAGATCAGCCCAGTCTTCAATGAACGGTCCAGATTAATCCGGCTGGATCAATGGCTGGATGAACTCAGATCTGGATCAAAACTTCTGGATCTTCATAAATAGCTCAGATCTGCTCCCTTTTAAGTTGGATCGGCCAGATCTTCAACGGATGGCTCAGATCTACTCAATCTTGGATGAACGGCCTATAATGCTCCGAGGCTTGATCTTCTTGTTTAGCCCTTGATTTGAGCCCAAATGCAGCCTGATCTGATCGGGTCCATGACCCTTTTGATGCCTACAAAATAATAAGCAAATATTAGCATCAAATACCATGAAAATAGATTAATTTGCAATTAGGTCCAAAATTGATACAAAGTATAAAAATGTAGTGTAAATGTGGATTCTATATATGAAAACTACATCAAACCATGATTGTGTGAATGAGAATAGTATAGTAAAATCATGGTTATCAGTCATCATGCTTCCTACTTTCATAATAATTAGCATTAAAATGATAAGGATTATTTCTAGCATGCTTTTTATCATGTGTCAAAGGAATGGAATCATTAAATGATACCTTGGTTTTTTACTTTGGAAGCTCCCCCTAGACTTGTGCTTCCTCCTTTGACTTTGGTTGTTTTCTTCCCCTTTGGACATTGACTTCGATAGTGTCAATTTTTGTTGCACAAGAAACACACAATGTGTTTCTTGCTCTTCTTTGTTGTGGGGATTATCTCTTTGGGCTTCTCCTTGCCCTTGAGTACTACTTGGCTCTTCTTCTTGGCCAAATTGGGGCACTTGCTCTTGTAGTGTCCATGCTCCCTACACTCAAAGCAAATGATATGGTTTTTAATCTTAATTGAACTAATTATACCTTCATGTGTAGGAGTGATGCTTGATTCTCCATTTGATGTAACTTGCATTGTGGAGGTTGCATCATCTTCCTCTTCTTCTTCTCTTGAGGATATGGATCCTTCCATCTCTTACTCTCTTAAGGATGTAGAAGATCTCTCCTTATCTTCCTTCTTCTCCTCTTCCTTCTTCTCCTCGAATGTTGACCTTGTGTCCACATCGAATTGGTCCTTCTCTTCCTGAACCAATGAGCCCTTCTCCTTGGGCTCCTCCACTCCTTGAAATTGAGTGGGATTCTCATGATAGGCAATGATCTTTTTCCAAAGATCACATGCACTTGTGCATTCATCTACACTCAAAATGATACTAGAAGGTAATAAATTTAGCAAAATTTTAGTTACCTCCTTATCGGCCCCGCTTGTTCCTGTTGTTCCTCAGTCCAATGTCGAGGTCAGAGGCACTTCCCCTTCTTGTCCGTTGGAGCTTCAAATGGGTCCTCCAAGACCATCCATTGGTTCCAATCCATTTGGAACCAAGTCTCCAATCGGTTCCTCCAAAAATTGAAGTCCTCTTTGTCGTATGGAAGTGGAATCCGGATGTCCCATCCGAGAGGTCCTTCACTCTCCATCTTCTTCCTCTAGCTTCTTGCTCTCTTGGTGGTTAGTCCGTAGAAGAGCGACCTCGCTCTGATACCAATTGTTATGACCGATATGCTCGCTAGAGGGGGTGAATAGAGTCTCGTCGCGTGCTCGGCGGTTGTGTCTTGATGATATGCAGCGGAAAGAAAGACACAATAAACCAAAATGCTAACACCTAGGGTTTACTTGGTATCCACCTCAAGAAGAGGTCACTAATCCAAGGATCCACACACCGACTCACTCCTCCACTATGAAACATTCCTTCTCAGTTGCAGCCGGAGGCGGAGAAGCCTCGTACAAACACACACAACACTACAACACTCACATAAGAAGAAAATACAAGAATACAACTGAAATACACCCTTCTTCTTGCTTACTTGTTGCTTGTTGTTGTTGCCTCTTGAATCTTGGAGATGCACTCCAAGAACCCTCAAGAACTGGCAAGAATCTCGGAGAAGATCGCTGGTGAAAATCTCAGAAGACCGCATGAAAAGATCGCAAAGATCTATGGAAAAAACGCTCCGCAACGGCTATATCTTGTGCTCCCAATCGATCCAAATCAATCTCAATCGATTGCCACGTCAGCACCGCTCCATCCCAGCCGTCCATCGCTCATTTCCTGCGCAACGGTCACTTCCCAATCGATCGACCGATCGATTGGGACTGCCTAAATCGATTGACTGATCGATTGGGCTGCCTGAATCGATCGCCCGATCGATTCAGAGCATTTCTGTGCTCTCGCGTCCGCGAGAGAGCTTCTGCTGCCCAATCGATCGACTGATCGATTGGCAGCTCCCAATCGATTGCCCGATCAATTGGGAAAGCCTCTGTGCTCGTGATTCCACATCCCAATCGATCGACCGATCGATTGGGCCTTCCCATAATCGCAGCACACACCAATCGATCAACTGATCGATTGGACCCTGGTTCAATCGATCACTCAATCGATTGACCAGCCTGGACTTGACTCAAACTCAAGTCCAAAATCTCCAACCCAATTCTTGGTCAACCGTGACCTGTTGGGTCTCCATGCCTAGCATTTGGCCACACCCGACCAATCTCGAACTAGCCTTCTAGCCTCCTCCATCACCCTTGCGTCTCTCAGATATCTCCCATCTTTCACGCCTTGTCTTCAGGAGCTTCCTTCGGCCTCATCCTAGTTGTCGGATTATACCACCACACTCGACCAACCTCGAACTAGCCTTCTAGCCTCCTCCATCAGCCTTGCGTCCCTCGGATATCTCCCCATCCTTCACGCCTTGCCTTCAAGAACTTCCTTCGGCCTCATCCTAGTTATCGAGTTCTCCTTGTTAAGTCACACTAGGACTTACCTTGCCAAGACCACATGCTTGGACTTACTGTTGCCTGGCTCCTCACTAGGACTTCCCAAATGCCTGGATCCTCACCAAGACTTTCTCCTTTGCCAAGATCACACTTGGACTTTCAGTTGTCTGGTTCCTCACCAGGACTTCCCAAATGCCTGGCTCCTCACCAGGACTTTCCAATTTATCTAACCTCCAGTTAGGACTTCCACCACTGCCTAAACTCCAGTTAAGACTTTCATACGCCTAACCTCCAGTTAGGACTTTCCCAGTCAACTCTCCTGTCAACCTTGACCTACTTGACTTATATTCTCATCAACCTGGTCAACCCTTTGACCATCCCCATAACCGGACGATTGCTCCAGCAATCTCCTTATATTGTCAAACATTAAAACTCAAATCCTGACTCAAGCTTGACTCAAACCAAGCTTAGTCAAACTTATCAAACTTAACCTAGGAAAATTGCCCCAACAAGTTGATCAAACTATGAATTATATATGATTAACATATTATGTATAGATATTCTGTTTGTAGTTCATTTGGTGATTATGCTTAATCGACTAGGTTCTTTACCTTTTAAGTATGCCTTCAAATGTTTTTAAAAATCTAGAAAAAATATTTTTAAAATTTTAATTTTATTAGTTTTTCAAAATTTAAATTTAGCCTAGGTATTTTACCCCTAGAAAGTATGTACCCCTAGGTTCCAGCCAGAACATCTCACAAGCACACTTGGTTTACCTTGCTTGTGTCTGAAAAACACTTAGAATGGTGTGAGATGCATAGGGCACTGCCTGGACTTCAGAATGCTTATGTCTGTGCATCGACATAAGTCTGGGCAATAAATATCAAAATCATATTAATCAAATTAAGTTATTCATACTTAGTCAAACTAACTGAAACAACTACTTAATTTGATTAACCAAGTGAAAGCTACTACCTCATGGTAAACAGCTAGTAACTAAAGGTTAGACATTTGTTTGAAAGTACGTGTTTTATTCACTCATGCTTGGACACTAGGTCTTTAAAGAATAGTTTTTTTTTACAAAAATTAACTGGTATTAATCAAGGGGAAGTAGAAGCAAAATTCTCAAATTAAGTTAAAGTTTTTCTTAATTAGTTGTGAAATAATTTTTTTTCTTAACTTAGTTTTGAAACAAAATTTTCTTAAAGATTATTTTCTTAACTTAGTTTTGAAATAAAAATTTTCTTAACTTAGTGTTGAAATAAAAAATTATTTTCTCATCTTAGTCTTGAAATAAAAATTATGTTTGAAACAAAGATTATATTATTGATCTTAGTGTTAAAATACAAATTATTTTTAACTTGGTGTTGAAATTATGTTTTGACTTAGTCCTGATGTTGCATTAATAAATTTTTTAAGCTTAAAGTTGATTTTGTTGCCTTTTAGTTTTGAGCTACTTTTTCCACATCCTTTAAGCTAAAGTCCTTACACTTGCAAAACTAATATTTTTACTAAGTAAAAAATTATGAAACTAATATATTTTTTGCAAAACTAATATGTCTATTATTAAGTGGAAAGTTACCTTTCAAGGGAGTTAATTATCTTTTCTTTTTCCCTCCTTTCTCTATTATTTTTTGTGAAGTGGTATTTTTAATATATGGTAAAGGGGGAGAGGAAAGTGAAAGTTAAGTAGCAAAGTGATTAAGGGGAAGATATTTCAAATTACAATTTGCACTTATGTTATGTTAACAAATTACAAATTGCACGTATGCTATGTTGTATTGATCTTGATATGCTATGTTGCATTTATGCTATGATTTTATGTTTTCACTTAACTTTGAATTTTGTTGTCATAACTAAAAAGGGAGAGATTGTTAGTACAGGAAGTATCCAACGATCGAACTTAAGTTTTGATCATGGCAAAGAGTTCAAAGTTAAGGTTATTTGTTATCTAACATGTTTGAATGAGTTTACAGGAAAGTCCTAAGTGTACTTAGGCAAAAGTTCTAGCTACGATTATGCAGGTTGAAAACCCTAAGAGGTAGTAAACCTAGGCCCTAGGGGTGGTAACCCTAGGCGGAAAGTCTTGGCGGGTCGAGAGCTTCGGGCAAAAGTCCTAGAGTCGGGGACTCTAGGTGGAAAGCCCTGGTGTCGCGAACTAAGTGAAAGACTGGACGGGTCGTGGAGCGAACGTCCAGCAGAAAGTCCTGGAACCTCGGGCATTGAGCAAAAGTCCAGTCGGTCTGGAGGACCGGTCTGGCAACAGGTAAACTCTCCTAAGTGGAGTAGGTGAAGAAGCGTTCCCCGGTGAGGGAACAGTAGGCATCGATTCGACCTAGGGTTTCCGAACGAGAAATTCGAAGTCAGAACTTGACAGTCTGAAGACTGTCAAATTCTTTATTTATCATGTTTATATTGTGCTAACTTTGTTTTGCATAGTATGGTTAGTGTTTTGGACTAACATATTTTGCAGGAAGTAAATTGGATACTTTTGCCTCAGATGAACAGTACTCGAGGCGCCCTCCGTGGATGTTGGAGGCATCTTGGGTGCACTCCTTGAGGACTCCGTGCAACAGAGTGGAGGGCACCCTCCTTGGTTGCTGGAGGCACCCTCAACACTGGGAGGAGGACGCCCTCTATGCGGTTGGAGGCACCCTCAGGCGGATAAGCGGCAACATGTTCAGAGCTCATCCACGCTATGAAATCGGCGGGATTGGAGACGCCCTCCATGAGCTACTTAAGCCTAGTTCGAGTAGTAGCCAAGACAAAACTCAAATTTGCGATCTTTCTTCTATGTGCTGCTAAAAGGACGATCTGATAAAGCTGCAACAAGACATCAACGACCCAAAACTTCAAAGTTACTGTTTTCATTGTCGGTATAATTTTCGTTACTATTTTACTATACTTAATTGTTGTACTCTAAATTGTAATCTTGCAAATTGATAGTGATTGCCCACCGACAGCGATCAACGATCGCAAGCCTTAGAATAGGAGTCGTCTCAGGCTCCGAACCAAGTAAAACCCTTGGTATTCGTGTGTTTTACAATTGTTCATCATTTATTTCCACTACATTTTACTCATAGTTTTCCGAAACGAAAGTAAAAGCCGCAAACGCTATTCACCCCCCCTAGCGCTTTCGATCCTACAAACCGTTGCCTACTTGTACAGTGTCAGGACCATGATAGGAGGAGGCTTCTATAAGAATGTTATAATCTGATATAACACGATGAGTTGCTCCAGAATTTGGATGTCATCTTGAGATTAAAGAATTTGTCATAGGTATATAAGGATTGCTTGCAAAAGAGAATGCTTCTAGATGATATGATGGAGTTGAGGTTAATGCTTGAGTTGAGGATGCAAAACCTCTAGGAAAATTTAAATCAAATCGCTTATAACATTGATGGCAAAGTGACCATTCTTGAGATAAATCTGACAATGTCCTCGTCCTTGACCTTGTACTCCTCCTTGTCCTTGTTATCGCCCTCGTCCTCTATTTCTTCCACCTTGATTTCCTTGATATTGTTGATAATGGATAGCACTGTCAATTTTGTAAATCGTATGTGCTGAAAGAGCAAGAGAATGTGAGACCCTTTGAGATTGCAATTGTAGAAGTATCTCATGTTAAGAGAGCAAGCCATGAAGGGTATCGAATGACACTTGATATATTCGATTGGTCATGCTAGGAATAAAGCTATTATATTGAGACCCCAAACCTACAAGAACATGAATTAGTAAATCTGGATTTGAAATTGGATGGCCAATCATAGCTAAATTATTGTCAATGGCCTTGATTAATTGCATATATTTATTGATAGACTTATCTCCTCGTTGCACTGATTGTAATTGCATGCAAAGTTGAAGAACATGTGCCTGAGAGTGGGAAGCAAAGGTTCGAGCAAGAGCTTCCCAGACTTGACGAGAGCTAATAAGCCCTACAATTGTAAGAAGTATAGGCTTACTAATCATTGAAATCAACCATGTCATAATTAGTTGATCCTTCTTACTCTATATAATATAGTTTGAATCGTCTTCTTATAATTTAAGAGAAGTACCATCAACAACTCCAAATAGATCATGAATGTGAAGTAGTGAAAGAAAGTGCATCTTCCAAAGTATATAATTATCATTGTTAAGTTTGATAGATAAATAAGACATGACATTTAAAGGTAAGAAAGATAGTTATATCATAAGGTTTGTTTATGTGGTGAATGATGGAGATGAAAATTTTGACATTATAAATTATAATACAGAGATGAATGAGTTAGTGCTCTGAGAGTAAGGAAAAAGAGATGTCATTCAAAGAGATGGATTTTTTTAAAAAAAAGATCTGGATCTTGATAAAGAGGGATTTTACGTGTAAGGAAAAAGAAAAAAAAATAAAGAATAAAAAAATATAATATCAGACAGAAAAGAACAAAGGCGAAAGGAGGTTTTTTTTTTAAAGGAAATAAAAGGATAAATTAGAAAAGAAAAGATCGAGGGAATGACTTAGCTGGTACCTTAGGAGAGATTTCAGCGGCCAAGTGCCAGCGGTGGCGATGATGACGGAGAAAGCCGACAAAGTGTCAGCGGTGGCGACGGCAAGGGAGAGGCGGTGATGAGGCCGGATAGGCGGCACAGAGGTGAAAAAACAGACGCTAGAGAGGATGCTGGCCTCCTCTTTGGAGCGGCCATGGCGACACTGAAGAGGAAGCTCTAGTGGTGTTGAGAGGAAATGTCGTCACAAAGCATAGAGAAGATTTTAAGTATTGATGGTGTGCGTGGAACTAAGGACGAAGAAGAGCAAGGCTATGATACCTTGTAAGAAAAAAAGAAATAGGATAAAATAAATAAGAGAGTAATAATAAATTTTATTGTTTGTTAATATTTATGACCATATAAATATTTAGTCAGTTGATCAATTAATAAATAATAAAATTCTTTTAATAATTATAATAAAATTATTTTAACAATTATTATATTTTAATATTAATTTAATTTAATTTAATTTGATAGTCCGATTAATATATTTAATAATTCTCTTTCGGAGGCACTCAAGAGTCTTTAGTAAGCATGGAGCCAATGCACTCTAAGAATTATTAGATTTATATTCTGACATAAATCGTGATGCCTTGCGTTGAGCTGAAGCTCCATGGTGGCAAGCTCAATGGTCGATATTTAAGTTGCATTCATTTTCTAATTAACTTAGTTTGATAAATCACACGATTCCTTCGAACTGAAGCTGTCTAATACAATTTATCTATCATGTGGTTAATTTAGCATGATGGATTATTTAATTCAATTTATCATAATTTCTCTTATAGTTCTAATTTTTTAAAAAGGTATGGGGCTATGGTCTAATGAAAAGTCAGGAAAGTTATCTTCTATGATTTGATCTCTAATCGTGACATATTTAAAGAGATTTTTCCTTTAAACTTACAATCATAGGATGTTAGGCTTCAGGGTCATCCAACGTAAGCACTTCTTAATTTATTCTAGCACCGATGAAAACTTCTATAGGGCAGACCAATCACCCCAAATTCAATATTATCTGCTTCATTATTTATTTAGAGTTATTTTGTGATAGTCTAGCTAATTGGTAAAGTCTCCACGAGGTATAGATCGGACAGCTAAGGAACTAGAGTATAAAGATAACAAGCCATTTATGAGAAATTTATCAAGGTAGTAATGATGATAACTAATTCCCTTCGGTTTAACTTAAAATCATAAATAATCTATAATATTTATTTTATTCAATAAATCATGCACAAGCTAATTTTCATACAAAATCAAGTAAAAAAAATCTACCTGATCAATTCCAAATTACTTCTATTGAGGGGCCTCAATTGAGTTTTCCTTCGCTAGATATTATAACACAAAGCTATACGTGACAGTGACGCCACAGGGTTACGATGTCGTGGAATTGCTTCAACGACAACATTGGTATGCAACAACGACGACACTCGCAACGAGGATGGCGACGACAATGTCCGGTGATGGCAATGATAGCAGTGTGCGGTGGCGACAGTGACAGTGGAGTGCAATGGTGGTGACGTTGACGATGGAGGTGTGCGTGCAGTGACGGGGACAGCATGTGATGGTGACAGTGACGGGCCGGGACGGCATTGTCGACCGCAAATTGTTAGTCAACTCATGGTTAGGTCCAGTCGACGTATCATCTAACAGAAAGTGTAGAATAGAGAGATGATGAAGTATATAAAAAGGAACCAATGTGTAGGCTTGAAAGTTGAAGAAACAGAGAGATCCTCTTAGAAGTCTCTTGTACTCTTTGCCTTTTCTCTTCTATTTTTTTATAATTGTTGATCTTGTAGGAGTTTTTTCATCTCAAACAGTGCACCACGAAGGAAAAACATATATAGTGGCTTTCTGACCGTGATTCACTGATAAATCATGGAGTAGGAATAATGGCTCCAAAATCACGTTACATTTTAATGTTAGCAATTTGTATGCTTGAATTCTTATGTTCATTTCATTTTCATTACGCTAACTAGTGAGACTTTTCTAAAAAAAAATGATTAATCAAATCCAGTCCTACGAAAATTTTCCACCGGCCATCAGAGTAAATCGGGAAGTGCTCGCAGCGGGCAACCCAAGAGCCCAGCATCCTTTAGTTGCGTGAAAAATTTCTACAAATTCGCCGTAGGTAGGGCTCGAACCGTGAGTACCTGAGTGACAACCTGGATGTCCTACCACTGTATCATAGCCCCGAGGGCTAGTGAGACTTTTCTAAGCTCATAGCAATAGTAGTCTAAAACACGTATATGTAGGTACAATCACTATTCATCCCTCCCCAACGTATTAGGTCATCTCAACACAATCAATCCCAACACCTTTCTCAAAAAAAAGGTGAAAATGAAGATGAGTTTTCTCTTAAAATTTTCAACAAATATAGATATAAATAATGCAAGCAATTTGGCATCTACTTCCTTTGCAGTGTCATAAATAATTGAGGAGGATCACAATAGCTAGCAATAACTATTCATGGATTACAACAGAAAATTTACAATTATAATAGTAACTTGGCAGGGAAGAGCGGATATAACATGCCTAGCAATGTCTAGTGCAAACCAAAGAGCTTTGATAATATTTAGACGCCGTTGCTTTCTAAGATAGCTTCCAAAGTCGCCCTGAGTTTCAAAAACAACAGAATGATTGATATGTCATAGCCATAATCACATAACAGAGCCATTTTTAGAAAGGCAAGAAGCAAATTCCAGGTATCTTCAGAAATTGGAAAGTAAGCAGCAACACATCGTTTAGTAATTAGTAGAGAAAAAAAGGTACAACTGGTAATATTTTGAACACATTAAGGTGCTGGATTCTTGGTGAAGCAATTAACTGAAGAGATTGTTTATGCTAAAACCTATACCTGTGTTATTCAATGCAACTTACTTTGGGAAGGGATTCAGAAACAATCATCATGGGTATATTTTGAGTGACAGCTCCAACAAACTGAATCAAGTTAGGATGTTGAGCCTTCAGCATAAGGGTCAGCTCATTCTTGAAACCATTTCTGCAGATGCACAGGAGCAAGAGAAAAGCTGTAAGTTCTAATTATTTGGTGCTAACTACATGAAAATAGAGTTAGGATTCATGTTGACAAGATTGTTGACATGGTATAATGTTCATTTTTAATCGGGATTTGGTATTGGCAATTGCAATGTCTTTGGTGTAGATACAAGAGCATTGAGACAAAGGGTTAATTACCAAATATATCCTAACCTTTACCACCATGAACAAACCTATCCCCATCATTCAATGCTAACAAGTCTATTATGAACTATTTAAACTTTTTAAGAATTATATCTCTCCACTAATTTTGTCATTCGATTAAGGCTAAATATGGACATAGAACCTCAAAAACTGGACATTCAATTAAAACAAGTACATTGGAAAATTTAAGAAATCTACGAACTGCAAATTAGAAGAAGAAAGATGTAGAATGGAGCTCTCCACTACAATATTCCGTATAATTACTACGCATACATGCTAACAAGTGGAGTTAATGCTGTAGATGTTGTATTGCACTTTAAATAATATAAATTTTAAGCATGAAATTTAACAAATAACGTCACTAAAGTAGGCACTTAGATATACCTAAATGATTAAAACTAATATAATTCAGTTTCATTGCTAAAACTATTTTATTTGATTCTTGAGCTTATTTGAACTATAATAAAATATTATTTCCCCACACAAACATGTCAGTTTACTATATCTTTCTTGTGGTTTAGGACTTCACACTCTAAACTTGTGTAGTTTAAGATAAAGAACCAATTACATCTCCAAACACTTGATACATGGCCAATTTTGCTTTAACTAAGGCTGCAGCTCCAGTGAAGAGAGATCCACAATGGTAATAAAAAGGAGCAAGATCCTGAAAAAACATTTTTTAGCTCAAGGGGCTAATCTTACTATCTGGACTTGAAGACTGCTCGGTTAGTATTAATATGATATTGAAACTTTAATTTAGAGAAACTAACATGTTCTCCATTCCAGTAAAGAAAATCAAGTTCAGTGGCCAGTAAGATGTAAATTCAACTCAGAGAAGCAATCCCTTAACAATAAACAGTTACTCAAATTGGATCTATAAATTTATGGGATAAACAATGTAGCATTAAGATGCCTTCCAAAGAAAACCTGAATATGAACCAATATGGCGCCGAGATGAATGCTCATAGAGGTGGGGAAGGATGGAGCGCTCATGGAGGCAGAGAAGAAAGCGCAGTGGCGAGCCAAGGAATCATCGGACATCATCGTCGAGTTGTTGAGTTGGGAATTAGGATTGAGGTTTAGTAGCATGGTAGGTGGAGGTCAAAAAAGTGGTGGCGGCGAGGTCTGCATTTTCATCCATTCGAGGACGGGCGGTCATCGGTTCCTTATAAAAAATTGATCAATTTATTTTAGTTAGGATTTTATTTAAAATAAAATAATTAAAGGATATTATCAATTGATATTCCATTTTTAGAAAAATATTAAAAAGATATTTTATCTTTATTTTTTATAATAAAAATATTTATACAAGACACTACAAACAAATTGCTATAGTCATAATTGTTATAATAATTTTAATCAATTTATTTTATATTAATTCAGTTAGTGTGATTTAATTAATTTTAAACAATTTTGATAAGTTAGAAATTATTCCTTACAAAAATGTATTAATTTATTTTAATTCAAACTCTATTTAAAATAAAATCAAATAATTAAAGGATATGTTTTATTTTATTATTGACATTTATTTTTTAAAAATTTATTAATAGGGTGTTTCATCCTATTTTAGAAAAAAATATACAAATAATTAGGATCAAATTGTTTTATATTATAAAAGTTATAATTAAAATTATTATGAATAATTTTACCAATTTATTTTACATTGTTATAAATTATAGTTATGCTCATAATTGTTATATCAATATTAAAGAAATTTTAATTTAGTGATAGAAATTTTAATCAACCTTGAACAATTTTATAAGTTGAAAATTAGTAGAAACTTTGATTAGATTGAAGTAATTCTATATTATGTTGTATAATTATAGAGCTGCTAAAAAAATGATGGATATTTTTTTTATGAAAAATAGGTTGCATACCCTCTGACGATCGCTATGCGCCCAACAATCACAACGTGTCCAGCGATCCCCCCTCAATCCCCTCCCAAATCCCAATTACCTTTGAGGCTCCGTGTCGTTGCCGCTTGCTCACAACAGCTCGTCTTCTTCTCTTCGTTGTTGTCGATGAGGTAAGAAATCTATTTGTTCTCCTTTTTATAAGCCCTCAAACACTTCTTCTCCTCGCTGATTCCCTTTGCTCGCGATCTCCTTTCTTTTCGTGTCGACTGTGTCAGAATAGTAAAAATTGCTTGTATCGGGTATTAAATAATAACAGAAGTTTGAAAGAAAGAAAATTTAGGATTTCGATGATGGTGAGAAGGTCGCATTGTCAAAAATAATTTATGGCCTCCCTTGAGGAGATTGAGTACGAAATTTAAGCTTAGAAGAGGAATCCATTCTAATACCAAGTTAGGAGGAATACAATATTGTATTCTTCTAGTATATTATTATAACTCATTTATTTACAGTGCTCAGAATAATTACTTCTAGTTGAAACTTAGGCATAAGAGTAGGTACGCCTCTACTAAGGTTACATCTAATATTTTAGGTTAACATAAAGCATATGATTTATGATTAGGCTAATTAGGGTTCAAACATTTACCTAGTTCATGAGCTACCTTTTAAATAAACAAGTGGATATGAAATATGGCTACAACAAATCATTAATTGATTTCTTACAACCTCTATAAATGATTTGACTCATCTTTTATTGAAATATGCTTAACAATGTGCAAATAGTAATTTTACTTCATTTTTATTTTTTAAAAATAGAGTAAATTTCTGGAGTGACTAATAAATTATATAGATAGAAGATTTGAAAGGATGGAAGGTCTAAAGGGTAGAGGGGACCAAAGAAATCTCTAGTAGAGTAAAATGATTTAATCAAGGTTTAAATCAAGATGTGTTATAGTTTTGGTCTTTGAAATTTCAGGAGATAGTTGAATAATTTTCTAGTTGCTACATATGAACAAAAAATGCAATTAGATTTATTTTTTACTAAGAAGTTTGATTTCTTAGCATGGTGTTATTTAGGTATAATTGGAAGTAAAAGAGAGGCAGACATATGGAATAAATGAGTGTTTCATCGTATGCATCACCACCATTCCAGCCTAATGCTTTTAGATTTTTTGTAGTCAATAATTTCAGTTAAATCTTAGCTCCTTATTTATTAATACTATTTTGGCTCATAATTAGGAATTTATAATTTATAGAACTACCAAAATTTTTAGACACATATAATCTATAATAATGAATTTTTAGTAAAGCAACACAACAACCTACACCAAACCTTAAAAGAACAAAATTTCAGAAAATAGGAATCTTGCACTACTCTCAATGCTAGCGATGTTTCTACTATATATAAGCCTTAAGCCATCAGTGTCAATTAGCAAAATAATAGAGTGATCTCTATGTTTCTAATGTTTGAGTCTTAAGTCATTAATGTCAATTAGGAAAAGACTCGTGCAATCGATTGAATTTGTCGGTGTTTCAAATGTTTACATACCAACAAATTAAATATAAGTCATAAACGAGCTACTTAACATCATCTTCATAATCATTAATAGCCCTGAGCTTTTGTGTTATGGTATCTTGTTGTGGTTTTCAGTTGACTTCTGGTTCCTCATGTTCTAATTTCAAAGTACACATTAATCCACATCTAAATTTTGCAAAATCATCCACTTCATTCTTTTCTATTTTGTGGTTATGAAATTTGCTATAATGCATATCTGTCGTAATTGGATACCTTGTGAGCATATTGAGACATGTTTCCATGAATTTGGGAGAAAGCTAATTTGCACTGAAGTAGATACCCAATAGGAAACAATTTTAGCTGATTGGTGAGAACCAATCAATCCCACCTAGTGGGATAAGGTTTGATTGTTGTTGTTGGTGGTGGTGGTGAGAACCAATCAAGAACACGAAAAAAAATAACATGCATGTTAATGAAAACAGAACAAAGTAAACAATGTTACAGGAGTTGATTTGAATGGTCTTATTTTCACTTTGACATTTGGTTCTTTAAAACATAATCAATCTTTTGCATTGAAAAGGGTTCCAAACCTGGTCAATCTAAATAGAGCCATGCATATTTATCCCATCAAGCTGAAGCAAAAAAATATACAAGGTTGGACTAAAAACCTGTTTCCTGAATACAAACTTCTTATAAAAGAAAATGGAGAACCAAAGAACTGAAAAAAAGGGCTAAAGTAGCTTTTTTTTAGACTTGTTCTTTCTTCCAGTTCTTTAGGAAACATAATCATTCTACTTGAGTAACTATCAATCCACTACTATTGTCTTGAAGTATTTTCGATAACACCAACTAGCAACGATAGCAGCACTAGTATTGTACTTGAGCAATAATAATTCCAGTACTATTGTCTTAAAACATTTTCAATAATACCTTCTACTTGAGTAAATATCATTCCAAATTCCAATGCTATTGTCTTCAGCATTTTCAATAACATCAACTGGCAATAATAGAAACACCAGTAACACATGACACTGTTTTAGAATGACAAATGCGATTAATGCTTCCTTCTGATCGATGGGCCTATCCACATGTTTTCAACAAGTTTGTTTAATATCATCAAAATATTGTTTTTAGCTTCGAGATCACTATGTTTTCTTCTCAAGAGGATCATAGTTCAATTTCAGTAGTGTTCTATGTACTAATGATATGCATGAAGACACAGTTAAGATACTAAACATTAAGTTTCTTCACTCAGTGACTCCATATTGTTTTTGTACTTGAGTGAATGCTCTACTAATGTGCTGTGTGTTTAGAAACAAAGGTTTTACATGACTTTTATATTAAGTTGGGTCTAGCAGGGTTATTACTTTGAACTTAGGTTTCTTTCGAAGGAGCAAGAACAACTATTGTCACCATCCCCTTTTCATTCAGTTTTATTGCCATCTATCAAAAGCTCTTCGAGAATACATCAGATTTATTATTTTTCATCAAGCATGTATTTTTTTTAATAAATTTACTCTAAAGTGGTCGATTTTATTTCATGAAGAATTCATTACTTATTTAGGCAAAAAAGTTTTAATTTCGCAACAGCATTTTTGCCTGTTTATATTCGAGTTATCCTTTCTCTTTTCTAATTTTTAGGCATTCTGATCCTTATTATTATACCATCATAGCTTGATGCCCTTGTTGATTTATAAAAGTGCCACGATTTGTTAATAGTTTCAACTAATCCCAATCAGATTTTTTTTGTTGGACCCCGTGGTCTTTTGATGTGATCAACCAAGTTGGTTAGGTCCTGCTTTGTGGTTGATCCCTGTGTCTGAGTGTGCTGTGTGCAGGAGCTTAGGAGCGCAGGAAGTCGAGCGGAAGACGCAGCTAACGAGAAGGACGGCACGGGAAGAGAGTTGACGGGCTCAATGCGTCCGAAGGACGAGAGAGCTGCGGAAGAGTACACCGGTGGGTGAGAAGAACGTGCGCGGCGTTCGAGGGATGTTAAGCCGGGGAGGAAGGCTGCTCGAGAAGAAGGCCGGAAATTGAGTTCGGATGAGCCCTATTTCGGTTGGCCGCAATCACCCAAACAAACGGAGCCTCAGAAGTCAAAGTAAAGAAGAAACGGAGCTGAGAAGACTGGTTGAAGGCGCCTCAAGCTGAGGTGCCTCGAGCCTCAGTCTGAGGCGTCTCAAGAACTGAGGCGCCTCAGACTTGCTTTGAGGCGCCTTCAGCCTGGTCAAATTTGACCGTTCGCAGTGGATAGAGTTCTATCCGTACACCGATGGAGGCGCCTTGAACCTTGTTGGAGGCGCCTTGGACCCTCGGGATAAACTTTCTAGGAGCTATATAAAGGCCCCTGGAGATAGGAAATAACCAAGAACTCAAGCAATCAACTGTGTAGTCTTTCCTAGCAATAGTTCTAACGCCAGCAGAAGCAGAAGCAGAAGCAGAAGCCCCATACAACTCTCCTTCAACGCCAACATCTTCATTACCTCCTAAGTTAACTCAAGTTTCCTATCAATATTGTCAACCTTCTTATAACTCCACTAACTAAATTTTTTAGGATGAACTGTAACGACCCGCCTTCTACTAACTAGGCTGTAAGGCCGGACCGTCACAATACGCTGTGCTAAGCTATATCCATGACCATCACTAAGTCTAGGTGCGGAAAACTGTACCAAATTAAAACTTTACTAAGCTAATACAAGTTCTTGGCCCTACATGTGCTAAGGGATGCAATCTAAGGTATATATGGCGTATCCTGCATCCCCTATGGTCAAGGAGCTGAACTACAAGGTCTCTTGGTCGAAACCCAGCTTCCCAATCGATCCAGATTGAACTCAATCGATTGCAAGTTGTTGAATCGATCCATGGATCGATTCCGATGGCTACTGTGCTCGGGTTAATATTCTGGATCGATCGGCTGATCGATCCAGATTGGCCAATCGATCCATTGATCGATTCCAGAGTTCTCTGTTCGCGGGAGTGATTTCCCGATCGATCGAACGATCGATCCCCAAACTCTCTGTTCGCGACAGAACGCGACTGGATCGATCGGCTGATCGATCCAGGAGCTTACTGTTCGCGACCGAATGCGACTGGATCGATCGGCTAATCGATCCAGAAGCTTACTGTTCGCGGAACCAGGCTCCCAATCGATCCACTGATCGATTGAGGGCCCCCAATCGATCCACTGATCGATTGGGGTTTCTGATTTCACAACAAACTCTGATTTCAGCACTGTTTCGTGCCAAACTCGCATACACAAGTTCTAAAATAACTGGAAAACATTCTAATAGCAAACAACTAACATTCTAAACATGGTTACTAACAAGCTAAGCAGATTTTCTATAATTTCATGCATTTAGATAACTAAATAGGCAAAGAGTAACATAATAAGAAACACTAAGTTCTTAAATATTCTAGTTCTTCCAAGGTCTTTATTCCAGGTTCCATCCACACACATCTTCCTTGCATTGACCTCCAGCCTCCGCTAGTCCATCTTTTCTTTACTTTTATCTGCTGTATAAGGAAAAGAGTATCTGTAAGCTTGAGAGCTTAGTAAGAAACCATCTACCTCACAAAACATGCATACGATACGATTTATGCTTTGAAAACATGCTATTTGAAATACGCACTGAATATGCTAAAGCATGACATGACAGACAAAACATAGAAATGAGAAACTGATCATGGCAATAAGTGCTAATCATAAACTATCATGTTGTATTAATAGAAACTAACCTGATACAAAAGTTGAGCAAAGCTAATACTAAATCGATGCTAAAGCTGTATTGAGTTCACATAACTATGTTGTGAAGTTTTGAAAACTATATTCATAAGTAGATTAAAGTAGTAATCATGCTGCTGATGGGCCCGGCATCTGTACGTGCTATGCGCGCATCCCTAACTAAACCCGGGTTTGCAAGTCCCGAATTTAGTAGGGTTACTAGGTTATCTGAACTTAGGGACGACTATGGGAGCCCAACCCAATGGATATCTAATCCAGTACGGTGCCACTGAGAAAGTAAAATACTGAACATAAGCTAATAATTCTTGTCTTGCTTTTACTAGGTTGTCTAACCCAGAACTAGGTTATCTGAACCTAGGGGCAACTGTGGGAGCCCACCCATTGGACGTCTAGTCCCATAAAAGCTGTAGCAAGACTAAATAAGCTGTAAAAATGCTTCTATTGCATTTATCTAAGCTATTAAAATGCCTATGGTGGCATTTAACTGAGCTAAGCATTTAATCAAACGCTTGATGTGCGCTTATTCACACCCTATTACTGAAAATCTGCATACGGCTAAAACAATGCATACAAACATACGACCAGCTACTTATACTGCAGGTGAGGGGTTTATTACCTCTTGCGCTAGTTTTCTTACGAATCTAGTCGCTAGTTTTCCGGTGGAGACGATCTTCTCGACGATTCTCTTGCGTCTACGCGTTCTTCTCGCGGAGAGAAACGTCCTCGTGTCGAAGTAGTTGCCGGAAGGTGCTCCTATGGCCGTTGGGACGGAAACCTAGCCCTTGGGGCTTGGTGCGCCGAGAGAAAGAAGAGGAGAAGGGGGCGGCGTGTAAGGGTTTAGGAGAGGAGTTTTCTCGTTTAAGAAAAAATAACAATTCCTCACTTAAATCCCCTATTTATATTAAGTGGGTAATTCGTCCCAACTCAAATATAAATATAATTGTTCCCCTTTCCTTTCAGCACGGCCCTGCTGGGTTCACTTGGTTACTAGAGCTATCTAAAGGTTATCGGACCTGATAGGTCCCGGGTTCAATACTCGCCTAGACCCTTTTACGATTCTATTTGTTTTTGCTACTTCCGCTACTCTAAAAATTCTGTAAAAATATCCTAAAATTCCAGAAAAATCATAGAATATTTCTAAAATAATTTTAAGAATTTTCGGGCGCTACAATCCCCCATACCTTATAAAAAGTTCGTCCTCGAACTTAGAATAACTCTGGGTACTTCTGTCTCATACTGGCTTCTGTCTCCCAGGTTGCCTCTTCTGCTGTGTGACTTTGCCAAATGACTTTTACTAATGGTACCTTCTTGTTCCGCAATTTCTTAACTGCTCGGTCTATTATCTGAATAGGCCGACTATCATAGCTGAGGTCTTCGCGGACTGGTACCGACTGGGGCTCAATCACCTGTGTGGCATCTGGGATATGCTTCTTCAGCATAGAGACATGAAATACATTATGGATGGCTGACATCTCCTGTGGTAGCTCTAGCTCATATGCTACCTTGCCAACTCTTCTAGTGATAAGGTATGGTCCCACATATCTGGGACTTAATTTGCCCTTCTTCCCAAAACGTATTACTCCCTTCAAGGGAGCTACTCTGAGGAACACTGAATCCCCAACTGAAAACTCTAAGGATCTGCGCCGTGTATCAGCATAGCTTTTCTGGCGGCTCTGAGCTGTCTCTATCCTCTGGCGGATCTGCTGTATAGCTGCTGTGGTATTTGCTACTAGATCTGTCTGGAGTTCTAGTTCTTTCTGTTCACCACTCTCATACCAGCAGATTGGAGATCTACACCTCCGCCCGTAGAGAGCCTCGTAAGGTGCCATACCGATAGTGGCCTGATAGCTGTTGTTGTATGCAAATTCTGCTAAACTCAGATATTTGCACCAACTTCCCTTGAAGTCTAGGGCACATGCTCGGAGCATATCTTCGAGTACCTGATTTACTCGCTCCGTCTGACCATCTGTTTGAGGATGGAAAGCTATGCTGAATTTTAACTTAGTGCCCAATGCTGACTGTACACACTCCCAGAAGTGTGATGTGAATCTACTGTCTCTGTCTGAAATGATGGTTCGTGGGACTCCATGTAGTCTGACGATCTCCTTGAGATACAACTGAGCTAGCTGTTCCATGGAGTAGGATATCCTGATAGCTAAGAAGTGGGCTGATTTAGTCAATCTGTCGACTATTACCCAGATGGTATCAAAACCATTCGTAGTTCTGTTCTGGGTAGTCCCACTATAAAATCCATAGAAATGTCTTCCCACTTCCATTCTGGGATCTGGATAGGCTGCAGAACTCCTCCTGGTCTCTGATGTTCTGCCTTGACTCTCTGGCAAGTCAGACAGGTGCTAACGTATCTAGCGATATCTCTTTTCATCCCGGGTCACCAAAAACGTTTCTTTAGGTCTTGGTACATCTTGGTGGAACCTGGATGCATCGCATAAAGAGTCCTGTGAGCCTCGTCTAAAATCTTCCTCTTTAGTTCCTCCTGATCTGGAACACAGAGCCTGTCACCGAAGTATAATACCCCACTATCGGACACTCTAAATTCTCTACTTTCTGATTCTGCTAACCCTTGCTTGACTTTCTGAATTTCAGGATCCTGCTTCTGAGCTGTCTGAATGTCACCAAGCAGGTTAGATGCTAATGTCATAGTAGAGAGCTATCCCACTATGAGTTCGAGACCAAAATCTGTGATCTCTTAATGTAGGGGCGGTGACATGGCTGCTAGGGATAGTAAGGTAGCACTGGACTTCCTACTAAGTGCGTCTGCTACCTTATTAGCTTTTCCTGGATGGTAGAGGATGTCTATGTCATAATCTTTGACCAGTTCTAGCCATCTGCGCTGTCGCATATTCAGATCCTTCTGAGTGAAGAAGTACTTCAGACTCTGATGATCTGTATACACTCTACACTGAGCTCCATACAAGTAATGTCTCCAAATTTTGAGAGCGAACACGACTGTTGCAAGCTCAAGGTCATGAGTAGGGTAATTCTTCTCATATTCCTTGAGTTGTCTGGAGGCATAGGCGATCACCTTGCCATTTTGCATCAGCACTGCTCCTAGTCCCAACTTAGAGGCATCACTATAAATATCAAACCTATCTGTGTTTTCTGGTAGAGTCAGAATAGGTGCACTGGTCAATCTCCTTTTTAACTCGCTGAAGCTGTTCTCGCAGTCCTCTGTCCACTGAAATTTTCTGTTCTTCCTGGTAAGAGCTATCAGTGGGGAGGCTATTCTGGAGAAGTTCTCTACAAATTTTCTGTAATAACCTGCTAATCCTAGGAAGCTTCTGATTTCACTGGCGTTCTTAGGTCTTTTCCAGTTACTCACTGCTTCTATTTTACTAGGGTCTACCATGATATCATCCTTGGAGATGATGTGACCCAGGAAGGCTACCTGATCTAACCAAAATTCACATTTCGTGAACTTGGCGTACAACTGGTTCTGCTGAAGGGTCTGCAATACTATTTTCAGGTGCTCTGCGTGTTCTTCCTGAGTTCCTGAATAGATAAGAATGGCATCGATAAACACGATAACAAATCTATCTAGGTAGTCCCTGAATACCCTGTTCATGAGGTCCATGAAAGTAGCTGGAGCATTTGTCACGCCAAAGGGCATGACTACGAACTCGTAGTGTCCGTATCTAGTCCTGAATGCTGTCTTGGGTATATCCCCTTCTTTAACTTTCACCTGATGATAGCCTGATCTGAGGTCTATCTTAGAGAACACTGCTGCTCCCTTTAGCTGATCGAACAGGTCATCTATTCTGGGAAGATGATACCTGTTCTTGATGGTGACTTGGTTCAGTGCTCTGTAATCTATGCACAGGCACATGCTCCTGACCTTCTTCTTCACGAACAATACAGGCGCTCCCCATGGTGAGTGACTAGGACGTATGAAGCCCTTGTCAAGCAACTCCTGTAGTTGCTCATGAAGTTCCTTCAGTTCTGCTGGAGCCATGCGGTAAGGTGCTTTGGAGATAGGATTTGTACCGGGAATGAGTTCTATCTCGAATTCAATCTCCCTGTCTGGTGCTAGACCTGGTAACTCCTCAGGGAAGACTGCTGGGTAGTCACATACGACTCGGACTTTGGCTAGCTGTTGGTCCTTGTCCTGACTGGTGCTGACTACATGTGCTAGGAATCCCGTACATCCTGAATCCATTAATTTTTGTGCTTTTAGAGCTGAGAGAAACTTCTTGGTCTTTCTCTTTGGCTCTCCACTGTACTCAAACTGCACTCCTGCTTCGGGTTGGAATAGAATTTTCTGTTTACGGCACTCTATGGAAGCACCATACTTGATCAGGAAGTCCATTCCCATGATGACATCGTAGTCAGCCATATCTAGCACTATCAGATCGCCAAACAACTCTCTGTCTGCTATAATGACTGGCACTGCTCTAAGCCATTGCGTAGATGTCATAATTTCTCCCGAATGTAGCGTCGTCAAAAACTGACCACTGAATACATCTGGGGGTACTGCTAACTTTTCGGCGAAAGCCCTGGATATATACGAATGGGTTGCCCCAGTATCGAATAAGACAGTTGCACTTTGTTGTAAAATACTAATCTGACCTGTAACAACTGTCGAGGCATTCGCTACATCTTCTCTGGTGAGTGAGTAGATCCTCGCATTTGTCATAGCTGGAGGGGCTTCTAGTCTACCCTAGCTGATGTGTGGACCATCTAAAACGGCCTGCATCTGATGTAGCTGTACTGGCTGGCCTCCGTACTGTATCGGCTGTGGTTGAGGAAGACTGGTCTTGTTTGGGCACTGCTTAGCCATATGCCCTTCCTGTCCACATTCGAAGCATCCTCGTGTGCCCTTGGGACAAACTCCTGGGTGAAATTTCCCACAAGTAGCACATTTGGGATAACTAGGTTGTTTGCTGGCTGGTCCTCCCTTTGGGTAACTCCCTGGTTTGCGCTTGTTGCTGGAGTTCCCTTTCCAATTAGAGCTGTGGCCCTGTTGTTTCTGAGTACCTGAGCCTCCTTGCCTTTTGGACTCTGAGAGGACTTGCTTCTGCTGCTTGATATTGTTCTGATAGTGCTCGGTGGTCAGAGCACTGCTGACTAGTTCTTCAGTGGTTTGCGGCCTATGAACGCCGCCTGCCACGTTCATTGCTATTTTCGGCCTCAGCATCTTGAGCATCAATCGGACTCTTTCTTTTTCTGTGCTGACTAGTTCGGGGCATAAACGAGCCAGTCTATTGAATTTCTTCACGGCTTCCTCAACTGATAGGTTGCCCTGACGAAACTCAGTGAACTCGTCGTAGTGGCGGTTTGTGACCTGCATGTGGAAGAACTCCTCGAAGAATTCTTTCTCGAAGTCGGCCCATGTCATCTGGTTCACCGGGCGCTTCGCTCTAATTCTCTCCTACCACATACGTGCATCTCCTGTCAAGCAGAAGGAGGCGCACTTCACCTTTTCATGCTCTGGCCAGTCCAGAAGCTCCATCGTACTCTCCAGTGTTTTGAACCAGGCTTGAGCATCTCATGGTTCACTGGTGCCTGAGAAGCTCTCGGGCTTGACTCTCTGTCACTGGATCAGATAGGCTTCTCTCTTTGCCTCTGCTGCTGGGGTTACTGGTGCTGTAGGCTGGACTGGTGGAACCTCTATAACTACTGGGGTTGCTATGTTTGGTTCCGGGGTGACAGTGAGAGTATTCTGCTGATTAGCCTTTAAGGTGGCTATCTCCTGTTGCTGTTCTGCTAGATGCTGCTGTAACTGAGCCACTAATGCTGTAAGGTCTGGGGGAGGCACTGAACTGTCTGCTTCATGTTGGGGCTCAGTAGCTGGTGTCCTCTTAGCTGGGCGTCCTCTTGCCATTTCTAAAGGAATAGAGGACATACATAACTAATACTATCACATTTAACTAATTACTATAATCAACCATGTCAAACACTATCATGTATCAACATGCTTTAGCTATCTCTAAACATGACAGTAAGAAAACATATGTAAGAGGAGAGGTGTTCTTACTTGGAAGCTGCAGGTTCAATGCTGATGTGTGTGTAGGAAGTATGAAACTTTTGCTCTGATACCACTCTGTAACAACCCGCCTTCTACTAACTAGGCTGTAAGGCCGGACCGTCACAATACGCTGTGCTTAGCTATATCCATGACCATCACTAAGTCTAGGTGCGGAAAACTGTACCAAATTAAAACTTTACTAAGCTAATACAAGTTCTTGGCCCTACATGTGCTAAGGGATGCAATCTAAGGTATACATGGCGTGTCCTGCATCCCCTATGGTCAAGGAGCTGAACTACAAGGTCTCTTGGTCGAAACCCAGCTTCCCAATCGATCCAGATTGAACTCAATCGATTGCAAGCTGTTGAATCGATCCATGGATCGATTCCGATGGCTACTGTGCTCGGGTTAATATTCTGGATCGATTGGCTGATCGATCCAGACTGGCCAATCGATCCATTGATCGATTCCAGAGCTCTCTGTTCGCGGGAGTGATTTCCTGATCGATCGAACGATCGATCCCCAAACTCTCTATTCGCGACAGAACGCGACTGGATCGATCGGCTGATCGATCCAGGAGCTTACTGTTCGCGACCGAATGCGACTGGATCGATCGGCTGATCGATCCAGAAGCTTACTGTTCGCGGAACCAGGCTCCCAATCGATCCACTGATCGATTGAGGGCCCCCAATCGATCTACTGATCGATTGGGGTTTCTGATTTCGCAACAAACTCTGATTTCAGCACTGTTTCGTGCCAAACTCGCATACACAAGTTCTAAAATAACTGGAAAACATTCTAATAGCAAACAACTAACATTCTAAACATGGTTACTAACAAGCTAAGCAGATTTTCTATAATTTCATGCATTTAGATAACTAAATAGGCAAAGAGTAACATAATAAGAAACACTAAATTCTTAAATATTCTAGTTCTTCCAAGGTCTTTATTCCAGGTTCCATCCACACACATCTTCCTTGCATTGACCTCCAGTCTCCGCTAGTCCATCTTTCCTTTACTTTTATCTGCAGTATAAGGAAAAGAGTATCTGTAAGCTTGAGAGCTTAGTAAGAAACCATCTACCTCACAAAACATGCATACGATACGATTTATGCTTTGAAAACATGTTATTTGAAATACGCACTAAATATGCTAAAGCATGGCATGACAGACAAAACATAGAAATGAGAAACTGATCATGGCAATAAGTGCTAATCATAAACTATCATGTTGTATCAATAGAAACTAACCTGATACAAAAGCTGAGCTAAGCTAATACTAAACCGATGCTAAAGTTGTACTGAGTTCACATAACTATGTTGTGAAGTTTTGAAAACTATATTCATAAGTAGATTAAAGTAGTAATCATGCTGCTGATGGGCCCGGCATCTGTACGTGCTATGCGCGCATCCATAACTAAACCTGGGTTTGCAAGTCCCGAATTTAGTAGGGTTACTAGGTTATCTGAACCTAGGGATGATTATCGGAGCCCAACCTAATGGATATCTAATCCAGTACAGTGTCACTGAGAAAGTAAAATACTGAACATAAGCTAATAATTCTTGTCTTGATTTTACTAGGTTATTTAACCCAGAACTAGGTTATCTGAACCTAGGGGCAACTGTGGGAGCCCACCCATTGGACGTCTAGTCCCATAAAAGCTGTAGCAAGACTAAATAAGCGGTAAAAATGCTTCTATTGCATTTATCTAAGCTATTAAAATGCCTATGGTGGCATTTAACTGAGCTAAGCATTTAATCAAACGCTTGATGTGCGCTTATTCACACCCTATTACTGAAAATCTGCATACGGCTAAAACAATGCATACAAACATACGACCAGCTACTTATACTGCAGGTGAAGGGTTTCTTACCTCTTGCGCTAGTTTTCTTACGAATCTAGTTGTTAGTTTTCCGGTGGAGACGATCTTCTCGACGATTCTCTTGCGTCTACGCGTTCTTCTCGCGGAGAGAAACGTCCTCGTGTCGAAGTCGTCGCCGGAAGGTGCTCCTATGGCCGTTGGGACGGAAACCTAGCCCTTGGGGCTTGGTGCGCCGAGAGAAAGAAGAGGAGAAGGGGGCGGCGTGTAAGGGTTTAGGAGAGGAGTTTTCTCGTTTAAGAAAAATAATAATTCCTCACTTAAATCCCCTATTTATATTAAGTGGGTAATTCGTCCCAACTCAAATATAAATATAATTGTTCCCCTTTCCTTTTAGCACGGCCTTGCTGGGTTCACTTGGTTACTAGAGCTATCTAAAGGTTATCGGACCTGATAGGTCCCGGGTTCAATACTCGCCTAGACCCTTTTACGATTCTATTTGTTTTTACTACTTCCGTTACTCTAAAAATTCTATAAAAATATCATAAAATTCCAGAAAAATCATAGAATATTTCTAAAATAATTTTGAGAATTTTCGGGCGCTACATGAACAGCACGGCGGCATCCCACATCAGAGAGATAAAAACAATCACACTCATATTGACTTTTAATCACTTAAAAGCACAAGATATTCCTTCCAGTAGTGCTCAAAAACAAAGCCCTTCCTGTAAACCAACTTCTCCCTATTTCATAGGATAGGGAAGGGCAATGATTTGATGTAAATCTCAACAAATGAGTAACGTTAGACTCCTCAAACATCTTCAGCCAAGGAACATAAGAATATATATACCTCTACTTATTGCACCAGAAACCAAAATCAGGAAAATTCTCTTTATAAATTCTATAAACCCAACAGCAAATCTTACCCAGGAAAAACCCACATCATCCTTCCTATCTTTAGTTTGACAAACACAGATAAAAACACAATCTACAAGCCAATGCCAACTAACATTGTGATTTGTGAACCGACAGCTCCCACAATTTAATTCCACTAGTAACAAAAGTGCTAGCATACACACTAGGAAAAAAAAACAGTACTAGTATCAGAAACCACTGCTCATACAACTTAAATTGCTAACCCAAGAACACTCCTGCAAGAACATAATTAGACCCTCCAACCTCCCATCAGCAGGAGCCCAGACACTACTCTAGCTGCTGTCATAGACACATTTCTGAAGAAGCTTCTTCACTAAACCTCCTCCAAGAAATCTTCTAACAAGATAAAAAAGCTGCTCACTATCCTTCTTCCTGGAACTTTGACTATTCAATATTATTACAATCATCAGTAAACAAGCAATTATAAAGAACACATCCTCACTCCATCAGATCGTCCATCAAAGTCTCCCCACAAAAATCACAAGGAAACCTCTTTTTCTTTAACAAATTATTTTTAGAGAATCTTCCTTCCCAAATTTTGCTTAAACTCCATTACCCTTCCTCTCATTAAATTCTATTATCCGGTGATTTATTAGCATCCACAACATCATCCACACCTCCACAACTACCAAGAAACTTTGATCAATTAATCTCTCACAGAAAATCTCAATTCCATGTCACCTCCTGCTGCTTAGCCTCAGAATCAACTACATCCAACTGCCCAAGAGCAACCCCAAAGGAAGAAAAAACCATTTCAGCACCACTAACATCAACCTTCTACAAACTTTGCTCCCTATTTTTAATGTTCTTGAGGTATGAGTGGAAGAAATCTTTATCTTATTAGACCCCTTGACTTGATCAAACAGATTCTCAGCCAGCACACATCCTTCCGTAGCAAAAGAATCCTGCACCTCAAAACTCCTTCGACAACTTTACCACCATCACCAGTCAGCACATCCATCAAGTCCTATTAAACCACCTCCACAATATTATCATTGAACAGATCGATAAAATAAACACCACCCCTTTTAGTCGCAGATTTAACAATACTCCTGCAACCAAAAAGGTCATCAGAAATCTTCCTTTAACCACACCAATATCGGAAGAGGAAGCTCACCCACTCTCCATAATGCTACCTACCTTGGGACTCTATCTTTGGCTCCACAGTCACTCTTTATGCCCAATTCTAATCACATCAGTAACAAAAGAGTGAAATGTTCTCATAAATTAGTGAATGAAAGAACCTTTTACCTCCTGATTCTACCTACAATTCTAAGGTAAAAGTTTATTAACATCAACCAAGAAACGCCTCAGCAAACTTAGCCCTTTCCTCAATAACCGTCACCTGGTCAATTTTCACTGTACTCCAAACGGCAACTGCCAGAAAAGGAAGAATGCCATCATGAATGAGACCCAACAGAAAACCATGGAAGTATAGCTATACAGGAATCTCATTATCCTTTTTCACAAGGAGATGAAAACAAGACCACCACCAAATCAAAGAGAGAGTCCTACCACTTGAAAACAAAGGTCCAGCAGACAAAACATCTGTACAATCATCTCCACCTTTAAAATAAGAGTTCTATTTTGATTAAATTCAAAGTTTGCAAAGTTTATGAGCAGCAAAGTTTTGATTAAATTCAAAGCTTCAAGTTGAATTTGATAAAATCTCATCACAGACAGATGTCAAATGTAGTCACAATATTACATTTTCTATTGCCATGTCTTTTTGAGAAGGTTGTCAAGGGATCTCCCTACATTTCATCACACATTCTATGTGCATCCTTAATGAGGATATTCAGCATTTGTTCACCTGGCACATCTGGTCTGATTATTACACAACATTTTTAGCCCTTTTTGACCAACAATATTTCCTAGATCTTCATGCATTTTTATTACATGAAAGTGACAACTATCCGTCTTGCATTGTTTAGCTCTGTGTTTTTCTTTTTCCTCCCTTGGTTTTATTTTTCGTTGTTTTGTGATGGCCAGATTACCATTCTTTTTTATATCATTTTTGTTATTTTGAAGGAGATTGTCTGTTTGCTTTTGTGATTCCTTGAAAAAAGAATGTTGGTAGTCGTCATAGTTATACTATTTTCTACAGAAAAAATGCGTAAATAAATTTACAGAATACAAAGTTTCAGAAAAAAATACAACTTTGCAACAATAACACTTAGCTTATCTATCAGAGAAATAACATTAATAATGGATAGATCAATTTCAAGGAAATGATTAGTATGAAGTAAACAACCAAAGCTTCCAACAGAAATGCTTATAAAGACACAGAAAATGAATCAAAAACATAAAGAGTTAATATGACTCCACTTGTGTGACAAGATGTAGAATTCGAGTTGACCTGAACATGAGAGAAGTGGAGGGCAACTATTGGGATGCAAGCAACCCCAGCCACAAGTATGGGTGATCCCACAAGCAAACCATCAGATGGAGGCCTTCGATTCCACCATTGAAGAGCTTCAAAGATTGTTTCACGACACAGCTAAGTAGAGAAAGCAATCGCAGCAGCATGAACATAGCCTTGCCAAACCATTCTTGAAACTCCTTTTGACTTATCTGTTGGCGCAGCGGGCCGGCAAGAGGAGAAGGGTGAATTGCCTGAAAATAAAAAAATATCCTCCTCGATCTTTTCAACTCTAGGAATGCAACAATAATAAAAGAAAAACATAAAAGAAGACTCAGCAGTTGGCTTAGTTACAACCTAGGTGGTTGTTAATCCAAGTCGGTTGAACAGCTCACTAAGAATCTCCTTCTTTGAAGGCGGAGAAACTTTTTACACACTGAAAGCTCTAAGCGTTGCTAGAAAGTTAGTACAAGAGTTGATTAATAATTTCCTAGCTCCATGGGTCTTTTTATAGCTCCTGGAAACTCTATCTAAAGGCTTGAGGGCGCCTCCGAAGAGGTGGAGGGTGCCTCCAGCCGAGGCGAGTGGATAAACTTTTATCCACTCGCAAATGGTCATTTTGACTGGTTTTAGGGCGCCCTCAAGGCATGGAGGGCGCCCTCCCGCCTGAAGAGGCGGAGGCGCCTTCAACACTTTGTTGAGGGCCTTCAGCTTGTTTTTCCAGCTCATACTGACTCATTTTCTTCTTCCGAAGCTTTGATCGCTTGGGTGATTGCGGTCAACTGAAATAGGGCTCGCCTGAACCCAATTTCCGGCTTTCTCCTCGAGCAGGCTTTCGCTCCGGCTTCTCGTCCACCGGTGTACTCTTTCGCAACTCTTTCGTCCTTCGAACGCATTGAGCCCGTCGGCTCCCTTACCGTGCCGTCTTTCTCGCTAGCTGCGTCTTCCGCTCGACTTCCTGTGCTCCTAAACTCTTGCACACTTAGACACAGGGATCAAAAATCAAACAGGAGCTAACCTAACTTGGTTGATCATATTAAAACAACCACGGGGTCCAACAATCTCCTCATTTTTTATGTGCATCAACCCAAGTTCAAGTTAGGGTAAAAACAAACAAGTAATCTAAAGAAATTACAGAGCTAACATTTCAAGCATAAAGTTTGCAATTAAAAAGAAATTGCAATACTAAGTATAAAATGAATTGATCTATTAAAATTCAGAATTTGAAAACAATTTAACAAAATAAATATTCTAAACTCCCCCTAAACTCTAACTCCCTTAAACTTATACCTATCTCTCCCTCTTTGATCACATCAAAAAATAGGATACTTATATTCAAATTAATAAATAAATAATTTTTAACTATAAAAGCATGTTTTTAGGCATAAAAGCATTTTCAAGTAATTGACAATTAAGCATTTAAAAAAAAACATTATCTAAATTGATTATCAGTTTGTCAATTAAACATTTAATTCGATAATCGGTTTCCCGGTTGGGCGAGGGATTAGGTCTTCTTAATTATTGGATCATCAACTACTTCTAGACAAAACCTTTTAAGGAATTTAAATATTTAACTCTTTTTGAAAGTCTTAATAAAAACATGTTTTAATCTAAACAGGATTTTGGAACCCAATATAAGTTCCTTCCTATTGGGTTAATCAAAAATTTAGGAGGTATATATTCTTTGGGAATTTTTCTAAGTTGACCTTGATGATGTCTAATATACCTGTTAAGAGAAAACCATGTATTAGATACCACGGAGTTATTGACTTATATAGAAAAGGATATACAACACAATTATAATAATACCCCTAGTTATTATATTTACAATATTCTAACACTCCCTCTCAAGTTGGAGAATATAGATCATATGCACCCAGCTTGTTACATCTGTAGTCAATTCGAGAACCTCTCAGTGACTAATTGAATATATTTGCTAGTTGATCATGTGAGTTGACAAAACTAGTAGATATTTCTCCTGATATGACTTTCCTCTAACAAAATGACAGTCAACTTCAATATGCTTTGTCTTCTCATGAAAAACTGGGTTCGAGGCAATATGCATGGTAGCTTGGTTGTTACATATATATGACATTTGTGTAACCTTCCCAAACCTAAGTTCCTAAAATAATCGTTTTAGCCATATAAGCTCTTGACTAGTAATGATCATAGCCCGATACTCTGCCTCTGCACTGGATCTTGCCACAACATTCTGCTTTTTTGCTTTTCCAAGAAACAAGGTTACCTCCAACAAATATACAAAATCCAGAAGTGGACCTTCTATCAGTGGGAGATCCTGCCCAATCTGCATCAGAGTACACTATGACTCGAGTATGTCCTTTGTCTACATACAAAAGACTCTTTCCTAGTGCACCTCTGATATATCGAATAATGCGAGTTACAGCATTCCAATGTTCTTTGCATGGAGAGTTAAAACTGACTTACTACACTTAGCGTAAATGAGATATCTGGACGAGTAACAGTAAGGTAGCTTAGTTTCCCTACTAATCTTTTTTATCGTTCAGGATCTAGAAGAGGCTCCCCCTGATTTGGCAGGAGTTTGACATTATGATCCATAGGGTTGTCGACTGTCTTTGAGTTTAATATTCATGTTTCTTCCAAAATATCCATTGCATACTTTCTTTGGAATTTGACGATCCCCTGTTTAGACTGTGCTACTTCTATCCCCAAGAAATATTTGAGTTTGTTGAGGTCCTTTGTCTGGAAATGTTTAAAAAGAAGTTGTTTCACTTGTGAAATCTCAAGATGATCACTACCTGTGATGACAATATCATTAACATAAACCACTACGTAGATGCAACCTGTAGATGAGTGGCGATAAAAGACAGAATGATCAGCCTCGCTTCGAATCATGTAAAACTGTTGAATTACAGTACTAAATCTACCGAACCATGCTTTGGGTGATTGCTTGAGGTCATACAAGACCAGAAGACTCCCCCTGAGCAACAAAATACGGATGTTGCTCCATGTAGACTTCCTCGAGCTTATTACCATGTAAGAATGCATTTTTGATGTCCAATTGATAAAGATGCCAATGGAGAATAGCAGCAATTTACAAAAATAGGCGTACAGAAGACAACTTGGCAACAGGAGAAAAAGTATCCCCATAATCCACTCTGAAGATCTGAGTATAGCCTTTAGCGACGAGACGCGCCTTAAATCTGTCAACCATCCCGTCTGGACCAACCTTCACCGTATACACCTATCGACAACCAACAACTGACTACCCAGGTGGCAGAGGAACGAAGTCCCAAGTCTCACTACTCTGTAAAGCACAAATTTCATCGAGCATAGCTTATTTCCATCCTGGATGGGCAAAGACATCATCTGCAGTCTTAGGAAAAGAAACAGACGACAAGGGAGAAAGACAAGAATAATAGGAAGGAGAAAGACGATGATAACTCAAAGAAACATAGTGAGGAGAAGGATTACGAGTGAAACGCATACCCTTTCGAAGTGCAATAGGAATATCAGAGTCAAGAGATGGGACCGAAGGAAACGACGAATGACTTGGCTCTAAAGATGTGTCCATGACAGTCTCAAGGTCAGTCGGCGGCAAAGCAGGACGAGGACGACACTGATAAACCTACAAAGGAGGAGATGAGGCTGGGGATGATAGAAGCGCCTCCGGAGGACAAAAGATAGTCACTGGTGCAGGTGGAGAGGGAGAAACCTCAGACTGGGAAGCGGGAGGCCCAAAAAATGAAACCGAATCAAAGAATGTGACATTAACAGAGATGAAGTATCGACGAAGAGTATGCGAATAACACTTATACCCTTTCTGAGACCTTGGGTACCCAAGGAGAATGCACTTATGAGATTGGGGAGAGAGTTTATCAATGCTAGGATCAAGATCATGAGCAGAACATATAGAACCAAAGACTCGAGGTGGTAAAAGATGAAGAGGATTATGTGGATAGAGGATATGATGAGGTATTTTATCCTGGAGAGAGGAAGAAGGCATACGATTAAATCACCCCAAAATTGATGAGGAACATGAGAATGGAGAAGAATCCAAGTGGTCTCAAGGAGATGACGATTCTTGCGTTCTGCAACTCCATTTTGTTGAGGGGTATGAGAGCAAGACGTGCGATGCAGTACACCATGAGATGCCAAGAAGGAACGAAACTGAGTAGAAAGATACTCGCGTGCATTATCACTTTACAAAGTTCGAAGAGAAATATCAAACTAAGTTTTGATTTCATGAAAAAAAGATTGAAAAATAGAAAATAATTCTGAACGTTCCTTCATCAGATATCACCATGTACAACGGGAAAAATCGTCTATAAAACTAACAAAATATCGTGATCCCAATGTAGAAGAAATACGACTCGGACCCCAAACATCAGAATGTACCAAAGTAAAGGGGGGCGCAGCCCGACTTGCGAGGAGAAAAAGAACTACGAACATGCTTACCTAACTGACACGACTCACAAGATAAAGACTCTAAGTGAGAAAGATTAGGATGTAATTATTTCAACTTGTCAAGACCTGGATGTCCTAACTGAGCATGAATAAGAAGTGGAGATGTCGTCGAGCCAACAAGAGAGGGTTGTTGAAGCTGATAAAGACCATGAGACTCACATCCGAAGCCAATCATCCTCCCCGTACTCCGGTCCTGTAAGGAAACAGACGTTTTAGTAAAAGAAATAACACAATCAAGAGATCGAGTAAGTTGACTTATTGACAATAGAAGGAGCTCCAGGAACATAAAGAACATTATGAACAGAAAGAGACGGAAAAAGATGAACAATACTAATACCCTTGGACTCACTTTGGGAACCATTGGGCACGGTGACAATTGGTAAATAACCAGAAGTAGTGAGAGAAGAAAATAGATATTTATTACCAGTGATATGATCAGTGGCTCCGGAATCAAGAACCCAAGGACCTGAAGAGTGAAATATGCCAGTAAAGGAATTACCAGTGTGTACAACAGCAGCAGTGGAATCAGAAGTCTAACGATCCTCAAATCATTTCAGAAAGTCATTATAGGAAGGTTGTTGGGTCGGATCCGGTGGCGGCAACGCAGTCATTGATCAGCTCGGTGAAAGAGGGCAGCATCCCGACTCTTCGACGACGTCATAACACCTTGGAGACAGGCACGGAGAGAATTAAGGATTTGCTGCGGCGTTGGAAAATTTAGGGTTTGCTGTGACGGCGCTGGAAAATTTAGGGTTTGCGGCGATGGCGCTTGAAAATTTAGGGTTTGCTGTGACGGCGCTAGAAAATTTAGGGTTTACTGCGACGGTGATGGAAAATTTAGGGTTGGTTGCGACGACGCAAGGATATTCCACGCAGAAGGAAGAGCAGCGGCAGCCTGTGCTCGCGATCGGGAAGGAGGCGCGCAAAAGGAGGCGTGTAAGGAAAGGAGGCGACGCTTGTGCTTGCGAGCGATGCAAGAGGGAGAAGTAGGCAACTCGCAAGGGAGAGGCAACATCTTGTGCTCACGGGCGACGTGAGAGGGAGAAGAGAGATCGGGAGATATTTGCCCCTGTCCAAGCGTGACTAATGACGGCAGGAATTAGTGGCGGCGACGGAAAAATTAGGGTTTGACTCTGATACCATATTAAGAGAAAATCGTGTATTAAATACCACAGATTTATTGACTTATATAGAGAAGGATATACAACATAATTACAATAATACCCCTAGTTATTATATTTACAATATTCTAACAATACCAATTTAACTTATCATAAATTCTAATTTTTATTTTTTGAAAGTTATTCAAGCATGCATGGTTATTTTTCAATTTCGATTTCTATTTTTAAGTTTCCATTTTCTAATTTTAAATTATCATACAATTGTAGAGGACATGCTTGTGTTAAATTCAATTTTAATTCAGCATTTTCTTTTTCTAGTTTGACTAGATCTTTAGCAAGACTTTTAATAAATTTAAAGGACTGTTTGGGAGATAGTGTTGGATCGCGTTGGCTGGCTAGAAGGGGGGTTGACTAGCCCTGTAAAAATAAAAATACAACTCTTCTCGAACTTTCAAAATAACACTTGCATAAAATAAATTAACTAAACAGAAAATAAAAGGAGAGGCAAAGGGATTTTACTTGGTTATAACGGGGGAGGTTGTTAATCCAAGAAAGTTGAAGTGCACTAACTATCTCCTTCAGGCGAAGAAGCCTCTTACAGCATTTAAGCACACAAATAGAAGCTAAACTCTAAAAGAAAGCGTACAAGTGTTAGAAATGCAATTGCTTGTCTTGATTCTAGCTTCTGGACCAAGGTTGCATTACAGCCTTGGTCGGAGCACTGGAAGGGTTTCAGGCGCCTGGAAGGGGATGAAGATTTATCCCCCACGCAATGGTCAACGCCCACGTCGACTTGATAGAATTTCGGTTCCGGGCGCCCGGAAGCGTTCCAAGCGCCCGGAGTCAGGGCGCCTCAGTGTTGGGGGGTGCCTGCAGTCGAGGGGCCCAAAATGATTCCGGGCACCAGGACCCATTACTCTGGCCACCCGGAATGGGTCAGGGTGCCCGGACCCTAAAGTCAGCCTTTGCTGACTTTTTTGGTCTGGGCCCTTTGCTCCGGTTCAGCTCGCCTCGGTCCGGGTCTTCCGCTTCGGCTCCGCTTGCTTGGGTGATCTCAGCCATCCAGAATAGGGCTCACCCGAACCCAACTTCCGGCCTTCTCGAGCAGACTTCCGTTCCGGCTTCTCGTCCCTCGGAATCTGTAGGACCGTTAGATTCGATAGAGGGGGGGTGAATATCGATTCGAAAATATTGAGTATAAGTGCAGCGGAAAAGTAAAGTAGACACAAGGTTTTTTACTTCGTTCGGAGCCTGTGACGACTCCTACTCGAAGGCCCGTACTTCTTGAGTACTTTCGTTGGGCAATTCACTAGCAATTCGGATAATTACAATTTAAGTACAAAAAGATGCTAATGAAAAGAAAAACAAAGCTGTACGCCTAATGTTCCCTTCCTGGGAACGCGTCCTCGCAATCACACCCCTCCAGTGACTTACCTTACTTACCTGTCAGACGTCCGGTCAGCCCGTCGACCCGTCTGGACTTCTCGCTAGCTATCCGGTCAGCCCGTCGACCTAGCTGGACTTCTCGCCAAGCATCCGGTCAGCCCGTCGACCCGCTTGGACTTCTCGCTAGCTATCCGGTCAGCCCGTCGACCTAGCTGGGCTTCGTGCCAGACATCCGGTCAGCCCGTCGACCTGTCTGGACTTCTCCTGCATACTCGATCAGAGTGTTAGACAACAACAGACTAACTTAACCTGATTTGTCATTCATCAAAACTTGGGTTAAATCGTTAGTGCTAACCGCACCAACAATCTCCCCCTTTTTGATGGAATGACAACCTGGTTAAGTTAGTGAGAACATATGCACGAAAAGACAAGCATTTAAAGGGTTTTTAAGTTAGTTTGTATTTTCAACTCTGGTTTAGCTAACTTAACCACCTAACCCTCCCCCTTTGGCATTCATCAAAAATAAACATGTTTAAAGTAATTAAAAATACAAACTTCCGACAAAGTAAGGAGTCATGTCAAGTTAATCTGGGGGAGTTAAACTTTTGAAAAATTTGTTTAAAGCATTAGCTTTTAGATTTTAGAAAAATAGCTAAGGTTAGATAGACAAAATCTCACACACAAGTGTATAAGTTCTAAGTTTCAAGATCAAATTTTAAATTTTTCAACACAGGTTTCAATTTTGAAATGCTTTTCAAATAAGTTTTCAAAAATTTCAAAATTGAGTTTGAAAAAGATTATATTTCAAAACGGATTAAAATTTATTTTTCAACACTAAGTTTGTAAAAGATTTAATTTGTAAACTTAAGTTTTTGAAAAATCTCATTTCCACAATTTTCAATAACAAAACAATTTTTAAACAAATTTTTGTAAAATTTAACTTTCAAATCAAAATGTCAAAATTAAGTACAATCAAATTTTAAGAACTAGAATTTTAAATTCAATTTTCAAAACTAAGTTAAATTTTCAAAATCAATTTTCAATAAAAAGTAAAACTCAATTCTTAAAAACAACTTAGTTTTATAAGAGTTAGTTTTCACAGACTAAGTAAAAAGGATAAAAAATTTGTTATTTTAAAACAAACAATTTTGAGTTGTTTTTTAAAAAATTTCACAATTTTAAACAAGTTGATTTTGACGATTGATTTTTAAACTTTGATTTTCAAAATTAAGTTTAAAATTTAATTTGAAAAACTGAATTAGTTTTATTTCTCCCCCTGAACCTGACATAAAATTTTAACAATATTTGCTAAATATATTCAAAGTAGAAAAAAAATTGAGGTAGAATTTTCTAGAGAGATTTTAAAGAGATAGGTTCCCCCTGAATTTGATACTTCTTTAATTTATTAATCCTCTTTATTTATTACTCCCCCTTAATATAATGCTAAGGTTTGAGTGTGTTAAATTTTAAGCCCTAACACATTTGTCTACCTAAGTGTTTTAGGGGATTTGGTAAATATTTATCTCTGTATTCTTGAGTTTGATTTAATATTAGATTCAGACGCTTAAACTTCAGTTTAAGGTTTAACAAGATTAAATCAAAAATAGTTGACCATAATCAATAATTTATAGATTAATTTTTACTTGATTTAATAATTTAATACTTAATAAAGTAATTTAAATTTAATTGATTGAGTTGGTTGAAAGGGTTTTTTTTTTATTTACTTCCTTTTAAGTGGGATTAATTTAGTTTGAGGTTAGCATGAAATTATTAGACACAGTTAAGTAAGGTTTAATTCAAGTCAACTTTAGTTCTCAAATGAAGTTAAACTTAAATAGTTAAGTTCTATTTATTAATTAGATAATTAAGTTTAAAGTTAAAATAATAATTTTTAAAGTGAAAATAATCTATAGAAATAATTTATTATTATTACTATTTTTTTTAAGTTAACAGAATTTTATTATAGTGAAAAAAATAAGAAGAATTTTCAAAATGATACATAATTTTTAAAATAGTTCTAAAATGATTTTTAAAATGAATTTTTTTAAAAAATAATTTTTAATTTTAAAATAATTTTAAAAATATTTTTTAAGTTAATTAAAACAATTTTTATTTTAAAATAATTTTAAGTTAAAATAATTTTTATGTAAAAATAATTTTTAAGTTAAAATAATTTTTAAAATAATTTTTAAAAGAGTTTTAAAAATAATTTTTAAAGTATTTTTAAAAGAGTTTTTTAAAAGAGTTTTTAAATAATTTTTTAAATGAATTTTTTAAATGAATTTTTTTTTAAAGAATTTAAAATTTTGTTTTTTAAATAATTTTTAAAAGAGTTTTTAAAGAATTTTTAAAATAGTTTAAAATTGTTTTTAAAGAATTTTTAAAATAGTTTTTAAAGGAATTTTTAAAATAGTTTTTAAAGAAATTTTTAAATAGTTTTTTAAAGAATTTAAAATAGTTTTTTAAAGAATTTTTAAAATAATTTTTAAAGAAATTTTAAAATAGTTTTTAAAGAATTTTTTTTTAAAATAATTTTTAAAGAAATTTTAAAATAGTTTTTTAAAGAATTTAAAATAGTTTTTTAAAGAATTTTTTAAAATAGTTTTTAAAGAAATTTTAAAATAGTTTTTAAAGAATTTTCTTTTTAAAATAATTTTTAAAGAATTTTTAAAATAGTTTTTAAAGAAATTTTAAAATAATTTTTTAAAGAATTTAAAATAGTTTTTTAAAGAATTTTTAAAATAGTTTTTTAAAGAATTTTTTAAAATATGTTTTTAAAGAATTTTTAAAATAGTTTTTTAAAGAGTTTTATAAAATAGATTTTTTTTTAAAGAGTTTTTAAAATAGTTTTTAAAGAATTTTTAAAATAGTTTTTAAAGGAATTTTAAAATAGTTTTTAAAATAGTTTTTAAAAAAGTTTTAAAATAGTTTTTTAAAGAATTTAAAATAGTTTTTTAAAGAATTTTTTAAAATAGTTTTTAAAGATATTTTAAAATAGTTTTTAAAGAATTTTTTAAAATAGTTTTTTAAAGAATTTTTTTTTTAAATAATTAAGTTAAAATAATTTTTAGGGTAAAATAAATTTTTTTAAGTTAAAATAAATTAAGTTTAATTTTTAAAATAGATTTTTTTTTAAAAAAAAATTAATTTTAATTTAATTTAATTTAATTTGAAATTCGAAATATAATTTAAATTTGAAATTCAAAATTTAATTTTAATTAATTTTAATGAAATTCGAAATTTAATTTGAAATTTGAAATTTAATTTTAATTTGAAATTCAAAATTTAATTTTAATTTAGTTTGAAAATTAATTAATTTAATCCTTATTCATCTCACCCGATCTAGATTATCAATCAGGGAATCCTATAATTTTGTGAGATGAATTAGATTTAATTACAGAGTTTGGTTTAACTTGTGTTAGATTTAGGTTTAGCTTTAGTCTCAACAAATAGGCATTCTTTGGATAAACTGTAACGACCATCGTTCTTACTACTACTACTACTCTCTAAGAGTGACCGTTACTTAACTACTAACTCTACTTAACCGGTACGCTACTTAACTACGAGAAATCCCTACCGAAAAATTTCGACAGAATTTTCCCTGTACCGGTGACCAAATCAACAATACAAACAGTGTATACTCAGCCACAGGCGGCTGGAACATATAATCACACAACCACGCAGTATAATAACTCAATAAGAAGAAGGAAACTACTCTAGCAACAGTAAACAGATAATACTCCAACGATAAAACATAACAAACTACAAGTGCGGAATAGACTCAATTACAATCTCAATTCTAATTGTTCCATGTTTCTACATCCCCTAAGCTTATTAGTGTAGTAACTATAATGAATTTAATAGATCAACTACTCTTTAATTCCAAGCTATCCTAATGCTGTACAAAACAGAAGCAAGGAAAACAAAGCCACTATACAGCACCAAAAAGGGTCTAACCAGATATACTAAATATAGGGTTGTTCTTGTCCAATGCAAAGCATAACCCTTCGGCAATAATCCACCAAAAACAGCACTTCATGCTAAAAACTAAATTAAGGTCCATACAGAAAGGCTAAATATAGGGCTGCTCTTTTCAGGTTTAACAGAAAAACCTATGACAGAAAATACTATAACCTACACGGTAAGATCAAACCCAATATCAAAACCTAAACAAATTCCCCTCTTGTATCCTTAAGGAAACTCACGACGGCAAACATGGCAGCAAGCTTCATAGAAAATTCGAAACAAGGAGCATGCTATGAATGATAAGGAGTGAAATCAAATTCCGAAATCAAAAGGAAAAGAAGATCAATGTCGCGGAACTACTCCTACTGCAGGTGAGAAGCAACTCACCTCGCTGTTCTTGGACTTACAACCGGAGAAGAGAACTCTAAAGCTTCTAGGGTTCGGAGAAGGTGAAGATCTCGGTGATTCCTTCCTTTCCGCGTGTTCTCCTTGACGAGGAGAGCTCGGATCCGCAAGAGTTCGTGGAAATCCCCTTCGGCCGGCCGTCGGAGACGAAGCTGGCTTCGTTTTTCCTTCGCTCGGCAGAATCGGCGCATGCACGGGATGGAAGAAAGGAGGAGAGATGGGATTAGGTCACGGGAAAAACACTTAACCCTTTATAACCTAGGTTTTATTTTTGCCCTTTACAATAACTTAAATACATCTCGCTACATACTTGGTTAACAAATCACGAACAGCCCAGTTGTTTGGCTGCGTTCGGTTAAGTCGAGTTCGGCCGAAGGTCTTGGGTTTGAGTCTCAACTTCCACTTTTTTGGTCAAAGCTTCTTTCTTTTTTGTAAACATACTAAACAAGCTCCAAAAATTACGTAAAAATACTCTAAAAATTTCTAAAAATCTCTAGAATATTTTAAAAGCATTTTCAAATATTTTTATGAACTTTTAAAACTTGAAATAGGGAAAATTGGGTCGTTACATAAACTTCTAAGTTTGGTGAGTCACTTGGACGTCATTAGAAGTAACCAACCTTTCGAGGTTTTCCGAATAGTCCTATCCACGGAGCTTAGTACTAAACCTTGGTCTAACTAGTTAGGATCCATTTAAAGGTAGCTTCGGTCAGTTCCACTTGGCCAAATGCACCAGATTGAAGTCATATCTTTCTAGACATGCGATGTCCAAGCTTCCCCAACGTACTATCATCGAAAAACTTCACCAGTACCATGATTCAAGTTAAACTTGAACCCTCTTTAACTAGTCCTAATTACCCTGTCGGGTAGGTTAGTTTTGGAGATGACAGCTATTCTGGAGCCTCCCCTGAATTATTGGTCACTAATTTAGTTTTAGTTATGGGTTTATTATAGTTAAGTTTTGATTAACATTTAATGTTTAATTTGTAATTTAGATTCAAGTTTTTAATTTTGAATTAATTAAATTAGTCAAATTATCTTTCTTTAAGAGAATGTATTTAATATTTAAATTTTTCATTCAATTTCATTTTTATTAGGTTAATTGAGTTATCTTTCTTTAATAGCTTATTTTTAAAGTTTAAGTTTTTATTCATTTTTAAATTTGAATTAATTAAATTGTTTGAATTATATTTCCTTAAAGATTTATCTTTTAACCGTTTATTAATTGTTAATTTTGAATTTTTCAGATTATCTTTATTTAATATGTTATTTTTAACATTTAATTTTAATTTTGTTAAATTTAGTTTTGATTTTATCAAAGTGTTTGATTTTATTCTTATATTTTCTTTATTTTTTAAGTTGATATAATTAGTGGAATTTATTAGAGTATTCTTATCGTTAAAATTTAATTTTTTATTAATTAAATTATCTTGGGTTTGGATAGGATTTTCTAGATTAATATTCTCTAGATTATTAAATAATTTATTAATTTTATCTAGATCAATATTAACCTTGTCATCTTTATCATTTGAGTTTTCAGATTTGTTTAGGTTCAAGTTTGAATTTTTTAAATTAATTGGATTTGTTTTATCAGATAATATCCTAGGGGTATTTTTGTAATTATTGGCAACTATATTATTTTCACATATATTTTCAGAAATAACCAGATCAATGTTCATATTTTTTAAACTACTATTAGCAGGGGTATTTTGGTAAATATCACTAACCTTGAGTGCAACCCCTAATTCAGTAGGCTTCTCCGTTGGATTTGACTCGAGTTCATATTTGACTTTAACTTGATCTTCTAGCTCCATCGGTGTCTCGTGAAGCTTGATCAACTGAGTCCACAGCTCATATGTACTCGTGTACTTTTCTAATCTGCATAAAATATTGTTAGGTAAAACATTACAAATAATGTTACTTACCTTTTTGTTCAGTTCCGAGTTTTGAGAAGGTTTCCTCAAAATTAGCATATAATCGATGTCTACGCTTCCTAAGAAGCATTCCATTAATCGCTTCCGGTAGTTGAAGTCTTCATGATCGTAGGGTGGTGATTCGCAGGGGTTCCGTCCTTCTAGAAGAGTCATAATTTCTTGCACACAGAGAAACAAACAAAAGATCCCAAGACTTGGTCTTGGATTAGCAGTGCCGAAAAAATAATATTTCACTATTTTCGGAAAAAATAATAAAATATTATTAAAATATTAATAAAATATTTAAAAAAATATTATTTCAAAATTTTGAAAATGTAATATTTTTTAAATACTAAACAATGGTGAAAAGATAGCGATGTATTTTTCAAAAATCGTTTTGGAGGGAAAAAAAACGAAAGGCGTATAAGTGCAGCGCAGAGCCCCCTTTGCTTGATTGGTGGTTACATCAAATCAGAGCGGTACCTGTTCTGATACCACTTGTAGGACCATTAGATTCGATAGAGGGAGGTGAATATCGATTCGAAAATATCGAGTATAAGCGCAACGGAAAAGTAAAGTAGACACAAGGTTTTTTACTTCGTTCGGAGCCTGTGACGACTCCTACTCGAAGGCCCGTACTCCTTGAGTACTTTCGTTGGGCAATTCACTAGCAATTCGGATAATTACAATTTAAGTACAAAAAGATGCTAATGAAAAGAAAAACAAAGCTGTACCGACAGACAAGGAATTTAAAAGAGCGGGATCGTGTCGTCGGAGCTTTGTGAGCGTCGTTGGAGCGCAGAGCAGCAGAGCGAGTAATCTCAGAGTTCTCAGATGTGAAAGGTTGATACTGAAGCTCCTGCCTGGGGCTTCTTTTATATGTTGCTCCGGGCGCCTGGAATGTGACGTAGCTGCTCAAACCGAGATGCTCCACGTGGCGATGACTTGGCCTGGATATAATTTGCTTTCCGGGCGCCCGGATCCCCTCCGGGCGCCCGGACCACCTTGTTCCAGAAAACTCCCTTTTCCTGCAAAACAAAGTTAGTCCGAGGCAATATATATCCTGCAAAATAGATTGTTAGCACATTTTATAATAGTATGAATTAACACAAATAGTATGACTTAGATTCCGTCTTTCCGAGACCGAAATTTAGTCACGATCTCGACTTAGATATCCGAAATGGATCTAAGCCGGATCGACGCCTAATGTTCCCTTCCTGGGAACGCGTCCTCGCAGTCACTCCCCTCCAGTGACTTAACTTACTTACCTGTCAGACGTCCGGTCAGTCCGTCGACCCGTCTGGACTTCTCGCCAGCTATCCGGTCAGCCCGTCGACCTAGCTGGACTTCTCGCCAAGCGTCCGATCAGCCTGTTGACCCGCTTGGACTTCTCGCCAGCTATCCGGTCAGCCCGTCGACCTAGCTGGGCTTCGTGCCAGACATCCGGTCAGCCCGTCGACTTGTCTGGACTTCTCCTGCATACTCGATCAGAGTGTTAGACAACAACAGACTAACTTAACCTGATTTGTTATTCATCAAAACCTGGGTTAAATCGTTAGTGCTAACCGCACCAACAGAATCGTCGTGTGCTTCCTTCTCATCCGCCAACGTACTCATCCGCAGCTCTTCGTCCCTCGGTCGCACCCCATGCCGACCTTCTCGTTAGCTGCGTCTCTTGCTCCTCTAGCAGTTTTCTGCTCCGGCTTCTCGTCCCTCGGAAACACCGCACGCTTCCTTCTCGTTCGTCGGTGTACTCTTCCGCAACACCTCGTCTCTCAGATGCACCGCGTGTCGTCCTTTTCGCTAGCTGCGTCTTCCGCTCGACTTCTTGTACTCCTAAGTTCCTGCACACTTAGACACAGGGTCAAAACACAACATGACCTATCTTAACTTGTTTGATCACATCAAAACAGTTGGAACCCCAAGGTTGTTTTAGTGTGACCAACAAGTTAAGTTAAGTCTTGTGTGTTTCTAACCTTGTGTCTAAGAGTGCAGGAGCTTAGGAGCACAGGTAGTCGAGTGGAAGACGCAGCTAGCGAGAAGGACGGCACACGGTGCGTCCAAGGGACGAGGCGCTCGGGGAGCAAGAGACGCAGCTAGCGAGAAGGTCGGCACGGGGTGCGACCGAGGGACGAAGACTGCGGATGAGTACGCTGGTGGACGAGAATGAAACACGCGATGATTCTAAGGGACGAGAAGCCGAAGCGAAAGCCCACTCGAAAAAATCGGAAGTTGGGTTCAGGTGAGCCCTTTTCCGGATGGTCGAGATCACCCAAACGAGCGGATCCGGAGTTGAAGACCCGGACCGAGGTGACCAGAGCCGGAGCAGAGGACCTAGACCGAAAAAGTCCGGGGCGCCCGGACCCCTCCGGGGTGCCCGGAACGTACTAGGGCGCCTAGAGGTGACTTTTTCCCAGGATCGAGCTTTGACTCGATCTGAACGTTGGGGGATAAAATTTATTCCCCCCCCCCCCAAGGAGCCCGGAACCCTCAGGGCGCCCCAACCAAAGCTATAAATATAACCTTGGTCCAGAAGCTTTTCAACAACTCAGAGCAATTCATTTCCAACGCTTGTACGCTTCAGTTTTAGATTAGCTTCTTTGTTTTGCACTTTCACTGCTGTAAGAGGCTTCTCCGCCCGAAGGAGATACTAGTGCGACATTCCTTGGATTAACAACCTCCTTGGTTGTAACCACAACCTCCTTGGTTGTAACCACAACCTCCTTGGTTGTAACCAAGTCAAATCCAGTGCCTCGCTTTTCTGATTTACTTTCTGCTTACTTTAATTTACAAGTGTTAGTTTAAAAGTTTGAGAAGGGTGTTTTTGTTTTACAGGGCTATTCAACCCCCCCTTCTAGCCGGCCGCAACAGTCCTACAAGTGGTATCAAAGTCGAGGCACTTCAGGAGGACTAACCGCCAATCGAAGCAAAGATAATGGCCGAACCAAGCATCCACCCGTCGAAATTCGAAGGGGACTTCGCTACCTGTGAGAAACTGATGCAGGTATTTTTTACAACAGACTTTGAATTAATTTTAATAATGAAACTTGGCTTTGTAGCTCCAGAGGGTAAGGAAATATATCAATGGACGAAAAAGGAGCAAGCTGACTACGTGGCGAACGGCAAAGCAGAATACCATCTGCTAAGTGTTCTTCCGCCACAAGAAATCAATCGAGTCGGCAACTGCAACTCTGCAAAGGAACTTTGGGAGAAGTTCCTCGAGCTGCACGAAGGGACGTCCGAAGCGAAACTCACTAGACGAGATCTGCTTCGTAATCAGCTCACAAGCCTGCGACTTGGGGAAGACGAGACAGTTGCGCATCTGCACTCGATAATCAAAGAGATCATCACCGGACTGTCGAATCTCAGAGAAAAGGTAAGTAACCGAGATTCGCTAAGGTACGCTTTAAATTCCTTTCCGAGAAATTCAAAATGGGCATCACTAGTAGATGCTTTTTATATTTCAAAAGATTTAGAAAAAAGTACACTAGAAGATTTTTTTTCGACATTTGAAGTGCACGAATCAAGATGTACAGGTACGAAAGAGCCCAAGAACAACGTCGCCCTCAAAGCTTCGAGAGACGAACCTGAGTCGGAGTCTTCTCTCGATGACGAGGAAATGGTAATGATGGTAAGACGGTTTAAAAATATTTGTAAATCTAGGAAATCTAACCATCCACAAGGTAGAAAGAAAAGGACGATCCGCTGCTACCATTGCGACGAAGAAGGGCACGTCAAAGACAACTGCCCTAAGCTAAAGAACAAGGATAAAGATAAAGGTAAAACACCTGTTCAAAAGCACAAAGTCCTAAAAGCGACGTGGGACGATACGTCGTCCGAATCGAAAGTCGAAGCATTCTCCGGACTCGCACTGATGGCGAGTCATCAAGACGACGACTGCGATTCGAGTTCTTCCGAGATGAGCATCGAGAGCATCGATGAAGGGGGAGCTTCGTCAGAAGAAAGCAGCAGTTCAGGGGGAGAAACGGACAATGAGATCGACAAAGTGAGGTACGATCACTTCCTCCTGATAAACTCTTTAAGTTTGTTAAACTATTAACAAAAGACTGTTGCAAATTAGAAAAGGAGATTAAAAAACTTAAAAATAATTTTGGCTAAATCTTGTCCCTTAGAAGAATTAGACAAATCAAAATTAGAAAATGAGAAATTGAGATTAGAAAATAAAGATCTGAAAATTCAAGTAGATAATTTGGAAAATCATGCATGCTCATCTAATTTTAGAAAATTTAAAAATTTAAATTGGTATTATAGATATCACCAGGGACAAATTAGGAATATTTCAAGAAAATATGTACCTAAGAAATATTTAGTTAATCCAGTAGGCTGGACTTATATTGGGTTCCTAAATCTTGCTTAGTCTAAATTTTAAACAAAATTAATGCTTTTAGTGAGAAAATTAAACAGTAAATTTCTCTATGAGACTTTGTCTAAGGAAGTGGTTGTTGCTCCAATAACCAAGAAGGTTTAGTGCCTCGCCACGACCTGAAAGCCAAAATATTGAAATAAATGTTTAATTAACTTTCGGTCAAAACATTAAAATTAAAATTAATTAATACTTTTAAATATTTTCAAACATTTTTTTTCAAAATATTTGTATACTTAGAAAAATACTTTTACGTGAAAATTTTACTTAGAAAAATCTTAAGTTGGAATTTTTTTTAAATTTTTGCAAAGAGTTAAAAAAAATTTCAAAAATATTTTTTTTAACTTAAACAAAAAAAATAAAAAATTAGTATTTGTTTCCTAGAAAAATTTCCTTTTACACTTAAAAAAAATTTTAGAAGATATTTTTTACCTAAGTTAAAAGCTGTTCTGAAATTGAAATTTTCTACTTAAGTTTTTTTAGATTTTTTTTTTTTTTTGCAAAGCTGTCTAAGTTAGAATTTTTTTTTTATAATTTCACTTAGAAAATTTTTCTTAAAATTTTTTACTTACAAATTTTTTTACAGAGACTGTTTATTATTGCAAATTTTTTAGGATCTCAAATTTTCTAAGTTTTCACCCTTATATTTTTTTCTTAAAACCCCATTTTTTATGTGATCAAAGGGGGAGAAGGAAAAGTATAAGTCTAGGGGGAGGTAGACCAAAATTTAACTTGTTTTATTTTTGCACTTAATTGCAAATTTAGTTAAGTTTATTTTATGTCTATTTTTACCCTAACTTAACTTGGGTTGCTCACACAAAAAAAGGGGAGATTGTTGGAACCCCAAGGTTGTTTTAGTGTGACCAACAAGTTAAGTTAGGTCCTGTGTGTTTCTAACCTTGTGTCTAAGTGTGCAAGAGTTTAGGAGCACATGTAGCCGAGTGAAAGACGAGCTAGCGAGAAGGACGGCACGCGGTGCGTCCGAGGGACGAAGACTGCGGAAGAATACGCCAGCGGACGAGAAGGAAGCGTGTGGTGGTTTCAAGGGATGAAAGCCAGAGCGGAAGACTGCTCGGGGAGCAAGAGACGCAGCTAGCGAGAAGGACGACACGGGGTGCGACCGAGGGATGAAGACTGCAAATGAGTATGCTGGTGGACGAGAATGAAACACGCGGTGATTCTGAGGGACGAGAAGCCGGAGCAGAAGCCCACTCGAGAAGACCGGAAGTTGGGTTCGGCTGAGCCCTTTTCCGGATGGTCGAGATCACCTAAGCGAGAAGATCCGGAATTGAAGACCCGGACCGAGGCGACCAGAGCCGGAGCAGATGACCCGGACTAAAAAAGTCAACCAGAGTTGACTTTTGGGTCCGGGGCGCCCGGAGCTGACTGGGGCGCCCGGAACGTATCGGGGCGCTCGGAACATACCAGGGGGCCCGGAGGTGACTTTTTCCCAGGATCGAGCTTTGACTCGATCTGAACGTTGGGGGATAAAATTTATTCCCCCCGGGCGCCCGGAACCCTCAGGGCGCCCCGACCAAGGCTATAAATATAGCCTTGGTCCAGAAACTTTTCAACAACTCAGAGCAATTCATTTCCAACGTTTGTACGCTTCAGTTTTATATTAACTTCTTTATTTTGCGCTTTCACTGCTGTAAGAGTCTTCTCTGCCCGAAGGAGATATTAGTGTGACATTCCTTGGATTAACAACCTACTTAGTTGTAACCAAGTCAAATCTGGTGCCTCGCTTTTCTGATTTACTTTCTGCTTACTTTAATTTACAAGTGTTAGTTTAAGAGTTCGAGAAGGATGTTTTTGTTTTACAAGGTTATTCCACCCCCCCCCCCTTCTAGCCGGCCACAACGGTCCTACAAAAACAACCTTGGGGTTCCAACATAGAGCACGTACCTTACTTACCTCAATTTCTAATGTTCCCCCTTCATCGCTACTTTCTTCTTCTAATGATTCTCCCCCTTCATCTATGCTCATTTCTGAGTTGGTCTCATCTTCATCTAGGTGGATTGTTGTTAGAGCAAGTCCGGCGTAGGCTTCGACTTCAGATTCGGAGGACGATGATTCATCCCATGTGGCCTTCAGACTCTTGCGTTTAGAGAATGTCGGTCTTTGAGACTTTTCTTTCTCCTTGTTCCTTTTTTTTTAAAATTTTGAACAATAATGTCTTTTTTCTAATTGCTTTGAATTACTTTTAATTATTTTTAAGGTTTTCTGTTTTTATTTCTAAGAACATATAATATGAGATTCGCATTGAATTATAATTATTATGATCCTTTCATTTCTGATTTCTACGTATGAACTGTATTGTTTTACATGTGAATAATATTGGTTTCGAACTGTATTGTTTTACATGTGAATAATATTGGTTTGTATGAAAGCGGAGAAAATGACTAATTGCTAACGCTCTAACTCAGCAAAACGTGACTCTGTGTGGTCCTGCATGCAAAGAGAGCATTAGCGACCAGGCTAAAGAAAGGGTCCTGACACAAGCACTCCGACACTCAAATCAGTAATTTGATCAAAGGTGATGAATAGTGCAAAATGAACATAGTGGTGGATAAGTACAATCGTGTAGCCCAAGAGAGTTGGTTCAATGGAACGCAAGGACAAGGAGTGCATTGTGTGCTTCTCTTGCAATCAAAGAAGACATTATAGGAGTCAATGTCCTAAAGGGAAAAAGTCGACCAAAGTTAAAGGAGGAAGCACAGGTCAAGGGGGCGCTTCCAAAGTAAAATCCAATGTATCATTTATTGAACTTATTCCTTTGACTCATGATAAAAAGCATGCTAGAAATAATTTATATCATTTTAATGCTATTTATCATGAACATAGAAACCATGATAGAATTAAAGAAAAACATGTGACTAAGAAAAACATGTGACTTATCATGTTAAGATTATCACACCTAGGGTTAAAAAGGTAGAAAACAAATTAGGCAATAACCTTAAGGATGTTAGATACTTGCCTAAGAAAAAAAATGCTCATGGATTTAATGAAAAATCCAAAACTAAGGATTAAGGTTGGAAACCAAGCTTTGAGGTCAAGGCTTGACAAATTAGAAATGACCCTAAAGAAAATGGAAAATATTCTTAAGGGTCAAAATGAACAAAACCTAGGTTTAGGACATCAAGATCTATCCAATGGTCGTAGAGGTTTGAGGTACAAACCTAAGGCTAAGAAGGATGTGACATCTTATCATAGGATTTCATATAGCTATGGAACAAATCCTAGGTCTAGGGGTCAAGTCAAAGATACTAGGGAAATTATCCCTAGAAGTATTTTTTTTCCAAGATCAACGTGACTAAGACTTCTAAGAAGTCAAAGAAAATCACCAAGAATGTCACAAGGGAAGCAATATCTAGAGTTGACCTAGAGGAAGTGACTAAGGCTTCTAAGAAGTCTAAAAAGGTCATTAGGAAGGTATCTAGGGAAGTTATCCCTAGTGAATACCTAGAACATCCAAGGAGCACCAATAGGTTTTGGGTTCCTAGGAGCATATTCTCTATGCCCTACATGGGTTAGAGAGTGTCAACTCTAAATGGGTAGAGTGGTTAACTCAACCTTGATAAAGTTGACACTTGGAGGTATTTTCAAGGTTTTTGTTAACCTTTGAAAATGGAAAGGATTATTTGATTACTCTTTGGAAGAGTAAAATGTGTCAAAATTTTGAAGAATTGGACTTAAGTTTAATTGGCACAATTAATTAAGAGTTAAAGAAATGTCAAGTTGGGTTTTGACATTTTTTTTAGAAGATGTGGGCAACTTAGGATTAGATTTTAATTTAGCTCAGGATTTAAGACACTTAGAAAGTTTATCTAGGTACATTTTATTTATGTTAATTGTCATGATTGATTGCTCATCATGTGCCATGATATTATATTTTGCATTCATTCTTATTATGAAAAATAAATAAAATATCATGTCATGTCATACATACATTATGTAGCAATGGTATATTTTCTTTTAAAAATTTATTTTTTTTTTATGTATGTCATAACTCATCATATATTAGTTTAATTTCCTTGTAATTAAGGATAATGACATTTTAACAAGTGACATCCTAAGTGGATGTTCATAAATCCTAAAATGCCTAGATAAATATGCATGATTCCTAGTTTAGGGCAAAATCAATATCTACATCTCACAAAGAATATAAGTTGACTTGTATATGCTTTAGTACACATTATATACAAGTGAGATGTTAGAATGATGAACAAAATTCAAGATATTGATTTAGTGCATCTATTTGAGTTTTGATTTCATTAAAACACAAAGTTATGTGTATTCCAATCATTGGAAAAGCTAATGTACAAATTATGTGCATTGAGCCCAAAGAACATTGCTGGAAATTGGTTTTGGAAAACATTTTAAATACACTTTGAAAAACCTTGGTGAAGGCTATCTTTTGATAGTATTCACCATTGAAAAGTTAGACACAAATTTGGAAGAAACATTGAAGTTTTTACAAGTTTTCAATTTTGTATCACTCTTTAAAAATAGAAAGTATTTTCTTAGAAAACTATTTTATATATATCCTAAATAATGTCTATAAGAAGTTTCATGATTTTTAAAATTTTGTAGAATTTTTAGGACATTTTTGAATCTCGGTTGAAATTCAATTTCAGAAATTCAGAAACCCAATCGATCGGGCGATCGATTGGGAAGGCTCAATCGATCAGCTGATCGATTGAGAAGAGTTTTCCCGTGAGTAGAAGTTCCCTGAATCGATCAGTTGATCGATTCACTCAAGCCTAGATCGATCAGTGGATTAATTCAAGCACTTTTTCCGCGAATAGAAGCTCACGGAATCGATCATGCGATCGATTGAATAAAGTTTAATTGATTGAGAAGGCTGATTTTGGCTGAAAAGTCTGATTTCAACACTTTAAGTCATTTTTAGCCCTATTAACCACTCCTAACCCCTTGGAATATAGTTATATACATTTAATGGTAGTTTTCATGATGAAAATAAAGAGAAATGGTTAAGGAATACTAGGTTGAAGTTTAGGATGAGGTTGGTTTCAATTTTTAAATCCTTTAAACCTTAAAACTTCAGTTTTTGGGTTTCCTAAAGATTTAGGGATTTCAGGTCATTATTGATGCAATGACAGAAGTTTGGAGCATGTCTTTAGGGAGAGTTACTCTTTAAGGACATAAAAATTAATTTTTCATACACCTTGGAAGGTGGTTAACCTTCCTTAGCGTAAACGCTCAAGGTTGAGCATTGAAAAATAATGGAGAGTGAATATCTTTATTGTTAAGCTGTGAATGCTCTAGGATGAGCATTGTGAAGTGGTCTAATGATCAAGGGTGAGCATTGGATACAATGAAGGGTATGGGACCTTCATTGTGGTGTTGTGAACAACATGTGAGGTTGTGAACAACGTTGTGTAACTCTTTATGGGGAGAGTTTTTTATATGTGCCAATAGGGGAAAAATGTAGGGTTTAAGTTAGGTCTTCATTACCTAAAGAGGGAGTTTGCCCTCTAGGAAATGGAGAGAATGAAGAAAATCCCCATTCATGTTTTGTCATAAAGAAGAAGTTAAGTCTATAGGATTAGCCTGGCTTAAAAGTATTGTCAAACATCAAAAAGGGGGAGATTGTTGGTGCAATATCCCCTGGGTCAGGTTGACCAGGTTGACTAAGCTGAGTTGGCTCAAGCTTGAGTCTTGATGTTTGGGTTTTGATGTTTGACAATACATGGAGATTGCAAATGCAATCGTCCGATTGGGGAGATTATTGATACAATTCTCCTCTAGTCAAGGACTGACCAGTTAAATGTGAAAAAGAGTCAAGTAAGTCAAAAGTTGACCAGATACTTAACAGGGAAAGTCCTAACTAGAGGTTAGGCAAGTGAAAAGTCCTAGTGAGTGAAGTCAGGCAGTTGGAAAATCCTGATGAGTGAAGTCAGGTGAAAGACCTAGTGAGTGAAGATAGGCAGTTGGGAAATCCTAGTGAGTAAAACCAGGTGAAAGACCTAGTGAGTGAAGCTAGGCAGGTGAAAGCCTCAGTGAGTGAAGCCGAGCAGTGGAAAAATCCTGGTAAGTGGAGCCAGGTGAAAGTCCTGGTGAGTGAAGCTAGGCAAATAGAAAGTTCTAGTGAGTGAAGCTAGGCAGATGGAAAGACCTGGTGAGTGAAGCCAGACACATGGGAATCCAGGTGGGTCAAGGTTGACCGGTCACTTGGTGTTGGGAAGTCCGAGTAGGTCAAAGGGTTGATCGGATACTTGGCACAAGGAAATTCAGATTAGTCAAGGGTGACCGGACATCTGGTGGAAGGAAGTCCAAGTGGGTCTTGGAGGATCGGACACTTGGCACGAGACAGTAAGCCTAAGTAGGTCAAGGTTGACGGGATACTTGGCACGAGGAGAAAAGTCCAAGTGGTCAAAGGATTGACCGGACACTTGGTGAGAAAGTCCTAGTAGGTCAAGGCTGACCAGATACTAGGCATGAGAAGTTTCAATAGGTCACGGTTGACCGGATGTTAATTTTGGGAACCCTTGAGCTTAAGTTTGTTGGGATCGTTCGTACTCGGCTAGAGAGGGGGGGTGTGAATAGCCGCCCCAAATTCTCGCGTTCTTCCTACAGTTAGGGTTAGTCGCAGCGGAAATACAAGGAAGAAACTAAGGAGAAGAAAAACAAACCGATGTAACGAGGTTCGGAGATGAACTCCTACTCCTCGGCGTGTCCGTAAGGTGGACGAAGCCTACCAATCCGTCGGTGGATGAGTCCCCGGAGAACCGGCTAAATATGAGCTCCTTATGGATGGAGAAACCTCGCCACAACTACTTCTTGCAACAGCAAGATAAAGAGTACAAATACAAGAGAAGCAAGAAGTAAATACACAGCAAATGTAAACAACCCTTGCCTTCTTGTCGACTGTTGAAGAAGCAACAGCTTCTCAGACGCCAACCACAGCAGCAGCTCAGTCGGAGTCCCAGCCGAAGGAAGAAGCTCACGCGAAGCTTGAGCACCAGAACAGCAGCTCTGTAGCAGAAGAGAAGAGGAAGAAGCTCTAGCACAGAAGATGCCCTCGTCTCCTTTATACCTGCGAAGAAGAAACTGCGAAGAAGAAACAGCGAAGAAACTAGCCGTTGCGTTGCAACGGCTAGAACCCTGATCGGTCTATGGACCGATCAGGCCACAACTGGATCGGTCCACAGACCGATCCCAACTCTTGGCTTTGAAGCTCTTCCTTCCGCGACATCGTCTCCTGATCGGTCACCACGACCGATCAGGGAAGCTCCTGATCAGTCCACAGACCGATCAGGCGTCTTTCTCGCGGCTACTGATCACCTTCTGATCGGTCTGTAGACCAATCAAATACCGATCAGTAGCACACTGATCGGTCACCAGACCGATCAGATAACTAGTGACTTGGTTTTTGCCCAAACCGAGTCCCAAGCCTTCCAAACCAACATTCGGTCAACCTCGACCTGTTGGTACTTCATTCCTAGCATCTAGTCACCCTTGACTGCTATTCGCCAAGTGTCCGGTCAATCCCTTTGACCTACTTGGACTTTCCTCAACACCGGATGTCCGATCATCCCCGATCCATCTGGATTTTCCCTTGCCTTCACTCACCCGGACTTTCACCGGCTTCACTCACCAGGATTTCACCCGCCTAACATCCCGCTTAGGACTTTCTATCTGGCTTCACTCACCGGACTTTCCAACCGCCTAACATCCCGCTAGGACTTTCCCCTCGCTTCACTCACCAGGACTTTCCACCTGCCTAACATCCCAATTAGGACTTTCCCTCGTGTCAAGCTCCCTGCTTGGACTTCTCCGTGCCAAGTCTCCATACTTGGACTTTTCCAGTGCCAAGTCTCCATACTTGGACTTTTCCCGTGCCAAGTCTCCACACTTGGACTTTTCGCGTGCCAAGCTCCCTGCTTGGACTTTTCCAGTGCCAAGTTCCCTGCTTGGACTTTTTCCGTTGCCAAGTCTCCATACTTGGACTCTTTCCCGAATCAGGTCAACCAGGTCAACCTTGACCTACGGTTGCACCAATAATCTCCCAAACATCTATTCTTGTCCCATATCAAGAATACAACTCTTCCACGAGTGTCAAACATCAAAATACAACTCAACTAGGTCAACCTTGACCTAAGGTTGCACCAACAATCTTCCTAAGTCAAACATCAAAATACAACTCGAGTCAGGTCAACTCGAGTCAGGTCAACCAGGTCAACCTTGACCTAAGGTTGCACCAACAATCTCCCCCTTTTTGATGTTTGACAAAACCATAATCAAGTTAGGTTAATCCGATAACCTAACTTAGGTTTCCCAATGTTCTTCAATGTTCTTCCTTGAACATTATCTAGAACATTCTCCCATTCTCCAACACTCTCCCCCTTTTTGACACACATCAAAAAGAGAGAATCAAGGTCAAGAGTTTCCTCCTAATGAAAGTCTCATACCTTTCATTGAAACTCTTAATTTCCCCCTTGATACTAAACTCAACAATCAACTTAGTGACAATCCTATGTCACTAATCCTCAAAAGTCTTAAGGAGTAAAAACTTCCCCTAAGAGTCAACTCCTCTTGACAATTAGGTAAAAACTCCCCCTAAAGGTCAACTCCCCCTTGACCATTGCACCAACAATGTCTTGGAGAGTTTCAAACCTTTAGAAACCCGAAACTCAACTCCCAAAAACTGAAATTTCAGACACCTGCTGAAAATCAGTCGGCACGCACTGAGCGATACGATCGTGTATCTGATCGATCTGGTGACCGATCAGATCACAACAGATGGATTCGTAAGCCATCTGACCGGTCTGGAGACCGATCAGAGAGTTCACCAGAGACACGCCACCTCTCGTACAGAGAGGTGGGATCGGTCCGCGGACCGATCAGACTTCCTGATCGGTCCCCATGACCGATCAACAGGAAGACTGAATTTCCTTCCCGAAATTCAGAAACTCCTAGAAAATTTCAGAAAATTCGAAAAATTATGAAATTTTGAGGATACATTCCTCATAACATATACTATCATGGAAAGATAGTTTTCTATGAAAATAACTTCCATTTTTCAATCTTGATACAAAGTTCAAAAACTTTGAAATAGTTCAAGTTTAACTCAACTTTGTATCACAATGTTCAATGATGAATGCAATCACTAAGATGGCTTCATCAAGGTTTTCCAAATCAATTTCAAAATGATTTTAAACCTTTTAATTTAGGACCATAATCTTAGGGCTAAATGTACATGACTTGTACACAAGCTTTCCCTATGATCTTCCATTTCTTGAATTAGGCTCATCTAGGTACGAGAACTATGCACCTTGATCCTAATTCATGATCCTAATATCTCACACACATCTAAAGTGTATCAAACACATCCATGGCAATTTTGATGTGAGATATGGGTTTAGGTATCTTAGACTAAGGTCTCATGCATTTTCTAAACACAAATTTGATCTCAATATCAAAATGTGTTTTTCATCCTTAAATCAATTCAATTGATTATTAATGCAAGAGATGATGACATGGCATAAAATGGTATCATAAATGAAAACATGTGCCAATGTCATGATGTCATGGCATAAAGTTTGAAACTTAAATAAACATGACATAAAAATTAGCCTAAGCATTATCATGACATTTCAAATGATAATAAAACTAAACATGATGTCATGACATGTGAGGGCAAACAATCATGGCAAGATTTAGCATAAATAAATATACTTAGATTACCTATCTAAGTATCCTTAACCACTTGGCTAACTTCAAATTTAATCCTAGATTGCCCCAAAATGCCAAAATCCTAATTTTGACACTTCTTGAACTCTAGATTAATTCATGTCACTTAAAGATCAAATTTATCCTCAAAACTTGGCATGTTTCATTTTTCCTCGAGAGTTCTCTAGATTTTTCCAAATTGTGTCAATTGAGATTAAAAATGAAATTTCCAATCTTTAGGCACATTTAACTCTTCAAAGGAGTAAATGATAATTCCATTTCATTTTCAAAAGTTCTCAAAACCTTGAAAATGCTCCTTGAGTGTCAATTTCCTCAAAGTTGGGTTAACTACCCTTCTAATCAGAGTTGACACTCTCTAACCCATCTATGGGGTAGAGAAGATGCTCCTAGGAACCCAATACCTATTAGAGCTCATTGGGTTCACTAAATATTCACTAGGGATAACTTCCCTAGCAACCCTCCTAATGACCCTCTTAGGCTTTAAAGCCTTGGTCATTTGGGTCTCATCAAGGTCAACTATAGGGGTGACTCCCCTTGTGACCTTGGTAATTGTCTTCCTAGCCCTAGGTTTTGTTCCATAATCGAATGAAACATTATGATAAGTGGGCTTGACCAATTGGGACTTAGGTTTGTGACCCAAACCTTTCTTGTCCTTGGACTTGGGTTTTTGACCCCTATACCCTAGAGTCAAATCCTTAAGAGCCTTTTCTAGAGAGTCAAGTCTTGACCTCAAGACTTGATTTTCTTTCTCTAATACCTCAAGTTTTGATTTATCATTTTTCTTTGAGGTATTCCTAGGCATGTGTCTAGATGATTTGGGATTTCTATCTAGATTTTCCTTAGCCTTAGATGAGTTAATTCTAGGGTTAGCATTTCTAGAATTGTTCTTATCTAGGCTAACATGCTTGGCTCCTAAGTACATGTATCGATTTCTAGTGTTAACATGCTTATCATTATTGACAATGGCAATAAGACTACTAGCATGCATCCTACTAGAATTGCAAGAATGAGCTTTAAATGTTACCTTAGGGTTTGCCTTAGCTCCCCCTTTACATGTGTTTGGCCTCTTGTCCTTGTGAGGTTGCCTCTCCCTTGGACATTGACTCCTATAGTGTCCCCGTTGCTTGCATTGGAAGCACACCACGTGCTTCTTGCTCTTGCATGTCGGGACTCCGGCTTCCTTGACCTTTGGTGCTGGTGGAGTCTTTCTAACCCTCTTTGGACACTTACTCTTGTAGTGCCCAAACTTTCTACACTCAAAACACATTATGTGTAATTTGCTTGAAATCACAGTGTTTGAGTTACCTAGGGTTGTGGATGTAGATGAGCTTTCTTCTTCATCCCTTCCGGAGGTAGATGCCTCTTCTTGCTCCGATCTTGAACAAGAGCTCTCCTCCTCTTCTTCCTTGGATGTTGAGTAGCCCTCAACTCCCAATTCGCTTCCTCCATGATGTGAGCTACTTGGCTCACTAGGCTCCTCTTCATGGAATTTTGCCAAATTGTTCCACAATTCCTTGGCATTTTTGTACCTATCTATCTTGCACAAAACATTATTAGGTAAAGCAAATTCAATAATTTTTGTTACCTCGTCATTGATTTCGGATTGTCGGATTTGCTTTTTCGTCCACTCCTTCTTCTTGATAGGTTTTCCTTCCTCATCCATCGGAGGGGAAAACCCTTCTTGTACACAAAACCAATTTAACATATTAGTCCTAAGAAAATACATCATCCTTACCTTCCAATATGTGAAGTTGTCGTGAGACTCGTAGAATGGTTGAATCGTGACATCTTCTCCGTAGAGATCCATCTCTAGCCCGTGCTCCCCCGGGTGTTGATCCGTCGAAGAGCAACCTCGCTCTGATACCACTTGTTGGGATCGTTCGTACTCGGCTAGAGAGGGGGGGTGTGAATAGCCGCCCCAAATTCTCGCGTTCTTCCTACAGTTAGGGTTAGTCGCAGCGGAAATACAAGGAAGAAACTAAGGAGAAGAAAAACAAACCGATGTAACGAGGTTCGGAGATGAACTCCTACTCCTCGGCGTGTCCGTAAGGTGGACGAAGCCTACCAATCCGTCGGTGGATGAGTCCCCGGAGAATCAGCTAAATATGAGCTCCTTATGGGTGGAGAAACCTCGCCACAACTACTTCTTGCAACAGCAAGATAAGGAGTACAAATACAAGAGAAGCAAGAAGTAAATACACAGCAAATGTAAACAACCCTTGCCTTCTTGTCGACTGTTGAAGAAGCAACAGCTTCTCAGACGCCAACCACAGCAGCAGCTCAGTCGGAGTCCCAGCCGAAGGAAGAAGCTCACGCGAAGCTTGCGAAAAAGAGCTTAGCAAAGCTCAAGCACCAGAACAGCAGCTCTGTAGCAGAAGAGAAAAGGAAGAAGCTCTAGCACAGAAGATGCCCTCGTCTCCTTTATACCTGCGAAGAAGGCTGGAAACTGCTGTTGTTAGTGACATAAACTTTCAATCGAGTACAAAAAGACATGTATGGGTCTCGCTATAGTTCGATCGGTCGTGGACCGATCGGGAGGATGCCTGATCGGTCTCATGGGGTACAACACTTAATTCGGTGCTCACTCGACACATTCCTAGAACAGAGTGGAGGAAAATTGAGCTCGATCGACCTTGAGGCCCGATCGATTCTGACCGCGGATCAGGGAAATTGTTATTTACCGATGATAAGAGCTTGTCGGTCCACGGTTGCTATGCCAACTCCAATCGAGCTGGAGGCCCAGGATGGTGCCGACAGTCTAGTTTTCCATACCAAGCTAGAGGCCCAGTCGGATAGTCATGTTCGATCGATTATGTAATCTGATCAAGCAGCCCATAGCGTTTGCAGGATCCTTTGACCCCTATTGACTTTGACCTCTACATCAATCGATTTTCACTACTTTTCACCCACTTTTGCTGGGTATGTCTTTATCACTGTATCACAAGTCTTTCCCAGGACTTTCCAACCGCCTAACATCCCGCTTAGGACTTTCCCACCGGCTTCACTCACCAGGACTTTCCACCTGCCTAACATCCCAGTTAGGACTTTCCCTCGTGCCAAGCTCCCTGCTTGGACTTGTCCGTGCCAAGTCTCCATACTTGGACTTTTCCAGTGCCAAGTCTCCATACTTGGACTTTTCCCGTGCCAAGTCTCCACACTTGGACTTTTCGCGTGCCAAGCTCCCTGCTTGGACTTTTCCAGTGCCAAGTTCCCTGCTTGGACTTTTTCCGTTGCCAAGTCTCCATACTGGGACTCTTTCCCGAATCAGGTCAACCTTGACATACGGTTGCACCAATAATCTCCCAAACATCTATTCTTGTCCCATATCAAGAATACAACTCTTCCACGAGTGTCAAACATCAAAATACAACTCAACTAGGTCAACCTTGACCTAAGGTTGCACCAACAATCTTCCTAAGTCAAACATCAAAATACAACTCGAGTCAGGTCAACTCGAGTCAGGTCAACCAGGTCAACCTTGACCTAAGGTTGCACCAACAAAGTTAAGCAAGTCAAGGGTGGTCAATCGATCAGCTAATCGATTGGACCGAAGCTCAATCGATTAGCCGATCGATTGGAAGAATGCTACGATAAACAACATCCCAATCGATCAGTCGATTGATTGGTGGCAAATAGAATGGTGTCCAATCGATCAGTCGATCGATTGGGCACCACCAATCGATCAGTCGATCGATTGGGGGTTGAAAATCATGCGAGTCGCGATAAAAGCTAAATCAATCAGCTGATCGATTCAGGCCTTTTCTAGCAAAACGCAGAGGCGTTCTGAATCGATCAGCCGATTGATTCAAGTCTCCCCAATTGATTGGTCAATCGATTGGGATATGACTATTGCAAAGGAAGCATCGAGTTTAAAGCCTTCTTCCTCATAACGACAGGCGCTCTGAATATATCAGTCGATCGATTCAAACGTCCACAATCGATTAGGATGTGATCGTTGCGAAGGAAGCATCGAGTTTAAAGCCTTCTTCCTCGCAGAGACTCTGTAGCACTCTCCACTATTTTTCTCTCACGATTCTCACAGGTTCACGCCAGTTTCTTGAAGCTTCTTGGAGCAAAGTGTTGCTGCACTTCCAAGGTCACGAGACGTTCCACACAAGAAGAAGAAGCTAGGGTTTCAATTTCATGTTGTAAATCTTGTAAGATTTTACTTGTATTTGCTTCCCTTTCCTTCTTGTTGTATTGAGAGTTTGTACGAGGCTTCTCCACCTCCGATAGTTACCGAGAATGAGTATTTTCATAGTGGATGAGTGAGTGAGTGTCAGATCCTTGGATTAGTCATCTCTTCTTGAGGTGGATACCAAGTAAATTCCTTGTATTAGCGTTGTGAGAGTTGCTTGAATATTTTCCACTACAACAACAAAATCATCCAAGCAAGCAACCGAAGCGCGATGAGCTATTCACCCCCTCCCCACCACCCCCTATCTACAAATCGACCCTAACAAGTTGTTCATTGTTAAATTTAAATTTACTCGATAGTTGCTGAGCCACTAACTGGAAGTCCGAGTAGATCAAGACCCGAGCAGCTCCCACATGTTTCGCGGCCTATAAACCGGCTATCAAAGCTTCATACTCAGCTTCATTGTTAGTAGCTCGATAGTTCAACCGCACGGATAGTTGTATTCTGTCTTCTCGAGGTGATATCATAAGTATTTCGATTCCGCTATCCTACGGAATGGACTACCCATCCACGTAGCAGCATTCAACCTACTTTAATAAATGACTCAAGAAATACAAAGGTTGTTGCTCCTTCCCCTCTTATAGTACTAACATTGACCTGACATCACTCTTATTAGCAGACAAATATACTCACAAGGGCTTGCCAACTATTGGTTTGACAAGTATAAGCAAAGTGGATAGGTAATTCTTTAGTTCCTCTAGAGTTTTATCGCACTCCGCATCCCATTAGAATTTGGTTACCCAACGGAGTATCTTGAAGAAGGGTAATCTCTGGTCAGCTGAGTATCTTGAAGAAGGGTAATCTCTAGTCAGTTGATCTTGATATGAAACGAGACAGCGCTGTGATCTGGTCGATCAACCGTTGTGCTTCTTTTAGATTACGCAGGGGAGCCATGTCTTGGAGAGCTTGCACCTTACTTGGGTTGAACTCAATTCCCCGTTCTATCACTATGTAGCCTAGGAAACGCTCGCTTTTAGTTCCGAACAAACATTTGCTATTGAACTTAAGTCCATACTCTCTTAATGTTCGACAAGTTTCATCTAGGTCGGTGGACAGGTCGATCGCTCGGAGAGACTTAATCAAATATCATCCACGTAGATCTCCATGTTTCGTCTGAGGTTGGGTCCACAATTTGATCGATGCGTGACAAAAGATAATAATTCTTGGAGCACGCTTTGTTCAACTCTTTAAAGTCGATGCAGGCACATCATTTGTTATCTACCATCTGGAGCTAGGCCAAATTAAATTTTATATTATTCAAACTTGATCCATAAATTAATCGAGCTAAGTTAAGCTAAGCTAAGCAGAACTTAAAATGAACAAAAAAAAATCTCGGATTATGGAGTAACGGCACGACATCCATACACTCAATCTCTCAAGTATTTATGGTTTGTTTCTGGCACACCGTAAGATATTTTTTTCTAGTATAATGATAAATTTAGGATGTTAAGCGATCGGCTATAAGTCCTTCTGAATTTATTCTAATAGCTAATAGAAAATTTTCATACGATAAAATCAGTTATCCTTATAATTGGTTGGTCTGGAAAACATTCATATTTGATGCTAGTTAAAACCATGAAACGATTCCTCATTTTTTTTTTCTTTTTTTTTTAATGAACTTGAACTTCAAATTTGACATAAATTCGAGCTTAGTTCAAGATTACTTGTTAAACTTTCCTAGTTGTTTTTTTTGAAACATTTATACTTTTTTTTTAATGAACTTGAACTTCAAATTTGACTTAAATTTGAGCTTAGTTCAAGGTTACTTATTAAACTTTTCTAGTTTTTTTTATTGAAACATTTTCATTTTCAAATTTATTTATCTATTTACAAGTTGGGTAAGATCACCATTGATAAATATAATTCATAAATTATATTTATGAACAATACACTGTATATATAACAATTAACAAACGGAATATATTCAAATTGATTCATTTAGTTTAATAAACTCTTCAAACTTTCATTTAATTAACATTGTATATATTAAACAAACATAAACAAACTCTCACAGTCAAACTCGCACGCCAACATTTAATTCACTTTTTCATTTGCAACCTAATGTGATTCTACTTCTAAACTTAATAATAAAAAGATATTAATGCACAATATTATAATGTTTGATCTTGCTCTCCATTTAACATTGAGCAGTGATTTGAAGCATCCCACCAAACACACCCAATGCTCGAAGCGATTAATCAAGAACATAGTGTACCACAATTATAGATAAACTGGAAAGTCCAATGAAAATGAAGAAAAGTTACTCAGCTATAAGCAGAGATACAACTCACATATTTATGTCCAATAAGACCAGCAAGAGAACGCAGTGCCTGCACTCCTAAGGGCTATCACACAGTATTTAAGATTGACCATAATTTCAGATAATAAAAAAAAAAGGCAAACAACATTTTGAAGATCCTCCGATTATATGATTGAAGAGAAAATACAGTGCGGAACTAATCTACGATCAGCTAAGTCACCCTTGGATCAAGAACTTCACTTTTAGTATCAGCTAGATCTCACCCTCTGCATGGTGTAGCTGCAATGCGATGCAGCAATGGCCATTATGATGTTAGTTACTTCTATGCAGTCAGCCATTGGATCTTGAAGACATCTAAGAGCTGAAGGATAAGGACGAATTCGGTGAGAATGTCTGTGAAAGTTTCCACTTGTTTGGACATTATGAAGCATGGTGGCCAGACCGGTCGCAATTAAAGCCAGCATCTGCAAATCCTCTGCGAAGAATACAGACATAAATAACAGAATTTTGTACAAATGACAGTACTTGTAATTCGTTGTTTAAAATGACAATGTTCTGTTTAAAGCAAAAACAAGGTCAGACAGGATTTGTAGCAAGTATGCCGAACAATTTACTAGGAAGAATAGAAGAAATCGGTATTGCTTTGCAATAATAAACTCTACACTAAGTTACAGATGCAAATTAGCTAAGTTATTCAACATATCTATGAAATTCAAAATAAATCAATGAGAACCCTTGACATATGTAATTGTGTCTTTATTTCCATCCAAGTAATGGACCCCAATGATTGCAAACTACTGTTTACCTTAATTGACCTATGTTTGTCACAAAGCATTCTCTCTACGTCAAAAGCCAAAACAAAAACGAGGAAAACAACGAGTGAAAGAAAGATACTTCCATCTGTGTCTGGATGCCCCAACTCAGACAAAAGTTTGGATAACCCAAGCATTAAAGATATAAAGTTAAAAATGCTAACATGAGAAGAGAAATACCAATGCAGCTTTAGATCAAAATTTAGGCAACCTTGTCAAAATAGAAAATCTAATCACGCACTGGTTGCAAATTCACTGTTTTAGTTGACCATATCAGCAATAAATTCCCTACAAATCCGATGGCCATGTAGTGGATGGGCAATACCTTTCTCGGTTGCCAAATGAGGGTGCACGACTAGATCTTTCACCAATTAGCCCGTCGTCTTCATTGTTTCTTCGTGACTTAGCGTTTTGAGACCAGCTATTGTCATATCTGGATGCTTGCCCACCCCGTCCATAGCCATCATCACTGACATAGTTTTCGTCCACTCCAACTTCTCGAAACCCTCTGACTTTGTTCCCCAGAACCACCATCTCTATAACTCCGTTCCCGATTTGAAAATCGGCCATAGAAGTCGGTGGCAGGACCATCATCTTGTAGGATAGGGAGCTCTAAAAAAGTACCACAACAAAAACAGGAAAGAGTTATGTAATCATCTCAATAGAATGGAATGAGAAGATAAAAGATTGCAACTCGATATGCCAGGAATACAAGCGAGTAGCAATCAAGATCATCAATTTGGGATTTTTATACATTAGATTGAATGATAAAAGGAACTTGAGCATCCATACTTAACCAGCATACTAATATATTATAATGATTCAGGCTTAAGTTCTTCCTCAACATCTCCAAATAGAGTGGCTAGACCATCCAGTGGCAATACAGCTCTGAAGAAAGCTGCCAGTATAATTGCGGAATATACAATTCATGTGAATCCAAAGGCCAAAATATGCCAGAAATGTAAAAGAATCTATCATTTCATGAATACTCAAAGAACACCACATTGGAAGACAGACTCTATACAAACATCAACACAATTTCATGAAATGAAACAGTAGCCTTAAATTTAGAAGTTGAATGAGATGGAAGGAAAAAAATTGATGAGAACAAGAACAAATGAACCCCCTTGGTGATCTTGACTAGAGAACTTCCCGGAGGCAATTGCTTAGTTAACAATTCTTTAGCAATCTCTTCGGGTAAATCAAAAACAGCACCTTGAACCTGAAAGGAATTGGCAATATTAGTTATTATGTAGGATATTTGAAGCCGATGTTTTTTTAGGAACCTTTTGCAATCTGTTCAGGCAAATCAAAAAAGCACCTTGAACCTAAAAAAAATGGGCAATTGTAGTGATTGTGTATGATGTCAAAATATCAAATAGTGTCTGAACAGACAACTACTCCACAGTGATTTCTCAAAGAATCTTGATGCATATAAAGTATAACTGAACAGCTTAAAACTGGGGCCAGAAAAATGCCATGTAATTCAAACTTTATAACATATTGTGAATCTCAACTTCAAACTATCTATACATTTGTCCCCTTCACACTTAAATGTGATTGCTTCTAAACCGAAATTTCCAGTCAATCTAATACGAAATCATTGTTCTGATATAAGTAGTAAGAGTTCTAAGGTCATTATACTATTTCATTGTTCCCTCAATATGTGATACATTGCATGGTTATATCAATAAACATATAGATATATACATGTATGTAGGTAGTCATTTAGCACTCTAGTTTTCTCATCGTTATTTATACACAACTAGATGTCATTCGTGTGCTGGAGTCTATATTATGGGTTGAAAGGAAAGGGAGAAAAACAAAATTAAAATGCAAGATATCAGGCTGTTTACAGCATATTTATTCCATGACATTTACATTCATACAATCTACAAAGCAATTTTCAACAGAAATGTATTGCAATCATGGAGTTTGCAAAAGCAAGAAAACAACTCTTATCACAAATATTGGAAACCCTTCTTTTTCTTCATTCAACCAACAGGCTGAGCAAAACAAAGTACAAGAGCAATAAGTAGCCACAAAAATATATGAAGTCAGGAAATTTAAATAAATTCTATAAGTGGAAAAACACTATTCAAATAAACCACCAAGGGATGACGCAATAACCAAAAGGGAAAGTTAAACATGAAAAAAAGAGAATCACATGGAAATAACTGATTGCTCTATCCGGAGATTTCAAATATTGCATTAAATGAATCAAAGGTAGAAACAGCAAACAATTACAAAAGCACAAACTCAAAGGTAGAAACAACCATATGATCAAATCTCAACAAATTTTATTTTCAGAAGTACATCATATAAAAGTGAAAAATGAAATGTTTTATCCACAAAATGTGGATATTACAGGAGACAAAAGTGAAAAATGCTATGAATTATCCACTTATTACAGTATTCATAGAAATCAGGAACGTTTTAGTTTCGGAAAAGCATGAATGGCTCGATTAAAAGTTTTCTGAATGGGTTGTCCTTCGAATCTCGCCCAGAGTTGTTTGACTTTCATTTCAGGGAAAATAGAGTGCGCTTGAAATCTTGACTCTATACTGGGATAGTGCGTCAGAAGGTACGAGTAGTCTTCCACAGTGGTAGTGACAACCAGCCGTACAAGTCGTTCGTACATCAACGAGGAAAAAAATTCCATTATCGTTGGAAGATGCATTTGACCGAGGTAAAGAATAATATTACCTTTAAAACTTCTTATCTCTTGTAGAATTCCCGCTATTTCAGCTGGAACAGAGAGCAATGCCGATAGATCAAGCTCAAAAAATCGTACCCCTTTCAATACGTCGGGCACTTTCTTCGATGCAATCCGTTGCGCGAGCTTATTAATTACCTTTCGTACATCTTCAGATTCGCCCAGAAGAATCGCGTTGTTTTGCTCTGTATCTTTGCAGAGAATGTGAATGAGCTGACCGATCTCCTCTTTCCTTCCCGACCTGAGAAGGTCTTCGCCGTATTGCTCGATCAGTAAGTGCCTCTCTCCCCCTGGATCCATGAGGAGAAAGTTCCTCCCTCTCCCTCGATCCAGTAAGTTTCTCAAACGCCAAGCTAAGATATTTGAATTACGCACGAAGACGGAAGAGCGATAGAGATCGCACGATCGAGAGCAAGAGCGATCGCACGATCTCGAAGAGACGGGAGAGCGATCGAGATCGTACGATCGAGAGGAAGAGCGATCGCACGACCTCGAAGAGACGGGAGAGCGATCGAGATCGCACCATCGAGAGGAAGAGCGATCGTGCGATCGAGAAGAAGAGCGATCGCACAGAGACGTATGAGAAACGTTAACGCCTTATTTCTTCCGCCGCTTCGTTGTTTCTAGGGTGTCACCGATAAACCCGATCTATCAGCACTACCCGAATCGATTTGAAAAATATCAAGTTCATATTTGAAATTTTCGAGTTCCGGTGTAAGTACTAGTTGGGGATTTTCAGATTAGGTTAGGATCAGGTCAAATATGAATTGATCCGGATTGATTTAAACTTAGGATTTAGTGGTTCTATTAGGATTAAATTAAATTTTATTTTTAAAATTAAAATTTTTATAGATTAATATGATAAAAATGAAAAATATAGGGAAAATAGTAAAAAGTATTTTTAATTGAATTATTTGAATTGATTAATTGAATTTTAAAATTTTCAGATTATATTTGAATTAAGATTTTTATTTGTAAAATTCTTATTTTTATCCCTACCTGGATCCACCCGACCCGATCCTATCAAATATATTTAAAATCTCGATCCGTGTTAAAATTTCATTCTCAGGTTGGAACAACAATATTTTTTAAAAATTTAACATATAAATATATATTAATTTCACTAATAATTGCTTATTAAGAGATGTTAAATTTATATTTGATACTATCTATTAAAATTTTATAAAAAATAATTTTAAAAATAAGTAAATTTAAATTTAGAACTATAAAATCATTTGAAATGTTACAAATAATTATAAAAATGTTTTAAAATCATAAATTTTTATTTTTGAAAGTATTAATCAATTTTTATTTTAAAAAATTTATTTGAAAAGTTTTAGATTTATATTGTTTTTAAAAAAAAAGTAGATTGTTTTAAATTTTTATTTAATTTTAAAAATAATTTTTTAATAAAATATTTATTATTTTTTAAAATTATTTTAAAATTTTGAAATAATTTGTAATATTGTATAACTATTATTAATAACAATTTATTTATAAAAATTACATATTTAAAAATAAAACTTCAACAAAACTAAAAAAAAAAATTAAAAAAAAAACATGGCTGCGGTGGCCTGTAGATGCACGGCACCGACCCCCCGGGAGAGAGTTTAGCAGGAGATAAATAAATAAAAAATATTATTATATATTTTAAATTTTTAAATAAATAAAATACATAATTAATTAACAACGACGTGTTACTCCTTTCCCTTTATTATTTTTTTTAAGTTAAATTTAGTGGTGTCTATAATAATTCCGATTCATTAACGCACCCCAAAAAATATCAAATTCGAATAGAGAGTCCAAGTCAAGTTCGGATTGGAGTAGAGAGAGTTCAGGTTTGGATTGGAGATTTTGGATGGTATTAGAATTCAATCAAATCTGAATTGACCGGATTGATTCGAGTTGAAATTAATTTAGAATTTAGTAGATTTTTTAAAATTAAATTAAAATTTATATTGAAAAATAATAATTTTATATATATATTAATATTAAGATTATTCTAATGATGATGATAATAATTATTAAGTCTTAAGATAGAAGTAAAAAAATATTTAAAAAATTATATAAAAATTATTTTTAACCAGATTATTCAAATTAGTCGGATTATCTAGGCTCGAATTTAAGATTTTTGGGTTATGTTCGAGATCGGATTCAGATTAATTTTAAAAAAAAAAATCCTTGTTTCAAGCCAACCCGAAATCACCCAATATATCTAATCTAATTGGCACCTCTATCGGATATCAAAGTTTAAAATCTCAATATGTCTCAATATTTGATTCTCGTACCGGAACAGTATGATATTTTTTAATTTTAAAAATAAAGATATATTGATTTTGTTAATAATTGATTATTAAGACATGTTGGATTTATATTTTAATATTTTTTTCTTGAAGGCAATTTTATAAATAATGTTTTTCTTTAATGCATTTTTATATTTTTTTATTTAAAAATAAATATTTGAAAAGTTTAAGAATTATATTTTTAAAATTTATAGATTATTTTAAGTTTATATTTAATTTTAAAAATTTTGAAATATTTTTTAATATTTTATAATTAACTATACATCATAATAATAATAAAATAATAATAATAATAATTTTTAATATTTTATAATTTACTATACATAATAATAATAATAATAATAATAATAATAATAATAATAATTTCTAAACTCTATGTTTTTTTTTGTTTTTTTCACATTTTTCTTTATTTTTATGTAATTTTTTTATGTTTTTTATTTTTTCCATTTTTTTTATATTTATATGTTTTTTTTTAATTTTTTTACGTTTTTTTGTTTTTATATGGGTTTTTACATTTTTTCTACTTTTTTGTTTTTTTAAATTTTTTTATTATTGTATTTTTTTACTTTTTCCCTATTTTTTATTTTTCTCATTTTTAAATTATTTATAATTTTTTTATGTTTTTCTATATTTTAATGTTTTTTTTTATTTTTTTAATGGTTTTTATTTTTTAATGTTCTTTAAATTTTTTTTATTATTTTTTTTACATTTTTTAATTTTTTTAATTTTTAATTTTTAATTTTTAATTTTTTATTTAATTTTTATATTTTTTTACTTTTTTCCTTATATTTTTCTTTCTTGTCACATATTTTTTTATCCGAGGGTATTTTAGATAAAACAAATTTATTGAACTCGGAATCAAGAAAAACCTGAATTTTCCGAGATTTTTCAATTCCTGATTGCATGTCTGTTTTGTTGACGTATCGGAATCATCAATTATCTAAACCAAACAGGATTAGATAATCAAGATTATCAAAAATAACCCCAATCAAACGTACCCTAAGTCACAAACAATAATTTTACCATTACAATAAATTTTTTTTCATTAAAATTAAAATTGATCGATATTTTTTATAAAAATAGCAATTATACCATATATTAATAATATTATAATAATTTATTACTACTAAATTAATTAGTTTTTTTAATACTTTATTGATAAAATTTAACTTATTTTATTTAATTAAAATATTTATTAGATAAATATATATTTTTTAACAAATTATGTTTGAAAGTTTAATTAAAATAATTTTTATTTTTTTCAATACAATAAGGTTTGATAAAGATAAAGTTGGCCTAGTTTAAATGTCTCTAATAATATATTTTAATTTTCACAAAAATATTAAGACCTTAAATTTATTTTCCTGCCTAGAACCTTAACAATAGTTAAGACGGCCCTGGCCGCTCGTACGTGGTCATTGGGTAGCCCGACCTCTCCGGCAGCCGATCGCTGGGGTCGCCCGACCCCTCCAGCGCGGCTGCAGGGTTGTGGGACCACGGCGCAGCCGTTGGAGTCAGGCGACCCTTCAGATGACCACAGAATTTGTACGGCGCCTCTGCGCCGCTAGGTGTGCTTTGAGCTGGTGCCGATTGACGAGTGAAATAAAATATTTCGTCCATTTCAATCGCCATGACATGATATTTCAATTCATGTCAGCTATCCAGTCCAGGAGGATAGTGCATCGTTCCGGCCGCCTACACTAGCTAAGAATCAGACGATCGAATCAAACAGGCTAAATTCGGACTACGAGCGAAGAATTCAGAAAAAACAAAAAAACCAAAAGTGAGGGGAAAAAAGAATAAAACCTTGCGAAGCTTCGCCCTTTCTTCAAACAGCGTCCGTTCCATCGCCTGCAGCTCCAGCTTTGTCTGCTCACCAAACCCAATTGACAACCTCAGTTAAATATCATTCAAAGAAGAAGACGGCGAAAGCTTTCCAATTTTAAGTGACTTGTAATTGAAGGCAAAGGTCCACATTTGGGGTTTTCGTGAGGCCATTAAAAAAACCAATTATGGAGAGGAAAGAGAAGATACCATCTTCCGCGCCGCTGGCCGTCGGATGAGGGCGGAGGCCGGAATCGACGGCGCCGCCACGACCTAAGAGAAAAGAGGAGCGTCAGAATTGTTGAAGTCGACAGCGCCAAAGCGGATCCAATGCGCTCATAATTATCATTATTACTTGGAAGATAAGACAGCGAAGAAAACGAGCCCCTCCAATTTGGCAGCGAGGATGCAAATTAAAACCGCAATAAATAAAACAGAAATAAATTTTGTGGGAAAAAAACTACAATAAATGTTTAGAAATGATGGAATCTGTAACGGCCCATGATGCGCGGCACGCCATAAGTAACCACACCAAGATCTAAAAAATCGATCTCAAATTTATATTCCCTCTGAATCATTTCATCGGAACGTTTGAGAAGAAAACACGAGTACCAAATTCCAGAACTCGAGGAGTGGATTCAATCTGTTCTTGAAAACCCTCGAAGTTCGATATAGAATTTTAAAATATTCATCAAATTGGGAAGGAGTAATCCAGTTGTTTGGTTTCAATAGAGCAACGGGTGGTATGGAACCAGAAAAGGAAGCGGTTGTGATGGGGAAGCGCTGCTCACCTCGATGCAGCAAGCTTCGTCCGCAAGGGCCAGAGACCTCGGCGCCACCTCCGGCTTCTCTGCGGAGCTCGCCGACGCGCTGCGGCACAGATCGAGGGGCGACTGCGGGCTCGCCCTCCTCTTCATCACCGCCGGCTCTTCCTCAAGCGGCGCCTCTGCGATCAGCCACACCATCCGCGACCGCTAGATTCGCCTCCCCACTCGTCCGGCACTTTCTCGGCCGCGGAGCTGGACGTAGCCGCGTCCTTGTCGGCCTCCGCCTCCGGCCTGGGGCGGCGACGGCGGCGAAAGCTGTGGAGAACCTCGGCGGGGAGGCGGTCCTCGGAGAAGGAACAGGCATCGCCGCGCCGGCGGCGACCATGTGGGGGAGGTTGGCGTAAGGATGAGAACAGGCAGACAGCGAGAGCAAATGAGTCGGTCCAAGGGGAAAGCAATGTAGGGTATGCATAGACAAACGAATCATCGGGTGAGGACTATCAAACAATATTTCTATTACTCATAAAATAATATAACATAACCCGTATTCATTTAAAAGCACTGTATATCTTATTTTAGCTACACATATAAATTTAAAAGCATTCCATGTCTTATTTTAACTACACATATGAATATAAAATCATTCAAGCATTTAAAAAAAAAAACAAAACGGTTAGTGTACACAATACCATAATAGAGTTTACTACTGGGGTTAACTATATAGATAATTACTTTCTAGATTTTTGTTTGAAACTCTCTAGCATAGTGTCTATTGGACGAAGGAAGCTCCCTTTCTATCTTATCTGTTGGGATTGTGATAATAATATAGGATACGATTTAATTTAAAGTTATTATACATAATCTTAATTATATAATTATCAAATAATTATATAATCAAAGTTATGGGAAATAAAATATAACATAATATTATTTAGTTCAACTTAGATAATGTAACATCTGAGTTTAATATTTTACTGATTTACCCTTCTTCCTTCTCTTCTCCTTTTTATGAAATATGGTGGGTTTGGGGAAGAACAACTGGACGATATTATAGAGAGCTTCTGCATCCACATCGAAGGTTGGGCAGTGATCGACAGGCTAGAGAAGAATCTTGGCTTTCGTCGCAATCATGTGGGGGCTTCCGGATGACCCTCCATCGCAACACCTCCTCCAGCTCCATCTGGTATGAGCTCGCGTACACAGAGGTCATGGGGAGAATGCATAGAGGCGACTACGTCTGGCAGATTGCCTAATTCGGCAATGGTTTCAAGTGTATCAAGTCGTGTGGCAGGCGGTTCAACGTGTGAAGCCTTCTCCACAAAGTCCATGGGAGGACCACATCGATAGCTCCCCTGTTGAAATCATCGATGACTTTCCTCAACAACAGAAAAAGGAGTCACTTTAACAATTACCTTGTTGAAATCATCCCATCTTCACCTAGATGTTAGCTTTGTTTATGTTTCTTCACCAACTTATTGCTTGGGCTAATTTGACATTGATCTATATCCTAGATAATCTATTTTAATTTGGGGTTCATCTTTAACTTTACTATACTAGGGTTAACTAAACCGTATTAGAGTTTACTATACTAGGGTTAACTATATAGATAATTACCTTAAAGATTTTTGTGTTAAACTCTCTAGTATAAGCAATGTGTTGATTGGATGAAGGAAGCTTCCTTTCTATCTTAACTGTTGGGGTTGTGATAAAGACTTAGGGAATGATTGATTCATGTTATTATATATAACTTTGATTATGTAATTATCAAGTAATCACATAATCAAGATCACGGGAAGGAAAATAAAATATAATATTATTTTATTCAACTTAGGTAATGCAACATTCGATTTTAATATTTTATTAATGTACCCTTTTTACTTCTCTTCTCCTTTTTTTTCGATTTTAATATTTTATTAATGTACCATTTTTACTTCTCTTCTCCTCTTTTTTTTTTTTTTTTTTTTGAAATGTGGTGGGTTTGGGGAAGAACAACAAGACGGTGATCGACGAGCTGGAGAATGTTGGTGCAGCGGGGACCGACAAGAAGGGGGTGAATTGCCTGCAAGTAAAAATAACCTTCCTCAAAGCTTTTCAACTCCTAAAATAAAGCAACACTTAATAACAAAATAAAATGACAGAAAAGAAATAGAACTCAGAGTTTTAACCTGGTTACAACTAAGAGGGTTGTTAATCCAGGGCGATGAAATGCACAGTAAGAAAAACTTCTTCTCTGAAGGCGGAGAAGTCTTTTACACTTTGGAAGCTCACTAGTTGCTTAAACAGAAATTACAGAGTTTCTTTTTCGTATCAAATCGTTGTATGTCAATAGCTACCCGAGACCCCCTTTATATAGGGGTTCTTGAGTCTATCTGTTAACCTGATCTTCGGGATCAGGTTTGACTCGAGAGGGATCGGTCGACTGATCCCCAAGTTCGGTCGCCCGAACCTGCTATACCTGCCCAGTCTTCCGTCCAAGTGCAGTCTCTGTGGATCGAGCTTAGGTTCGGTCGACCGATCTTTGTATTCGGTCGACCGATCGGCTAACGGTCTTCCTCTACGCTGGCCTGATGAAAATGCTCGACTTGGTCTCTAGATAAACTTGGGTTCGGTCGACCGATCAAAGCATTCGGTCGACCGATCAGCTTCACCAACGGTCAGCATCTGCCGTGGCATTCGACGTGTCTGCTGCGGTTGGCTTCGGTTAAAGAAGGGTTCGGTCGACTGATCAGTAGGTTCGGTCGACCGAACCGTTGACAAGTCAACTCCCAGTTGACTTGCTCCGGTTCGGCTCCTTGGGTGATTGCGGCCCACCGGAATAGGGCTCACCCGAACCCAATTCCCGGCCTTCTCGTCGAGCAGTCTTCCGTCCGGCTTCTCGTCCCTCGAACGCCGCGCATGTTCTTCTCGCTCCACCGGAGTACTCTTCCGCAGCATTCTCGTCCTTCGGACGCACCGAGCCCGTCGGCTCCCTTCCCGTGCCGTCCTTCTCACTAGCTGCGTCTTCCGCTCGACTTCCTGCGCTCCTAAGTGTTGATACAGTCTGACCTGGATGTTGTTTTGCTGTTGACACTGATTTAAGTTTGTATCAGATATTTAACTCAGATTGATTACTAATCTAGGTTGACTTGGTTAACCTGATTGAGAAAGTCCTAACTGGGATGTTAGGCAGTTGGAAAGTCCTGGTGAGTGAAGCCAGGCAGATTTGAAATCCTGGTGAGTGAAGCCAGGTGAAAATCCTAGTGAGTGAAGCTAGGTGCAAGTCCTGGTGAGTGAAGCCAGGCAAGGGAAAATCCAAATGGATCAAGGGTGATCGGACATCTGGTGTTGAAAAGTCCAAGAAGGAAACTTTGCATGCGAAGTCAGAAAGGGCTCGGTAGTTCGGTAGCTCGGTAGCTCGGTAGCTCGGGAGCTCGGGAGCTCGGGAGCTCGGTAGCTCGGGAGCTCGGTAGCTCGGGAGCTCGGGAGCTCGGTAGCTCGGTAGCTCGGTAGCTTGGTAGCTCGGGAGCTCGGTGGCTCGGTGGCTCGGTAGCTCGGTAGCTCGGGAGCTCGGTAACTCGGGAGCTCGGTGGCTCGGTAGCTCGGTAGCTTGGTAGCTCGGTAGCTCGGTAGCTGGGGAGCTCGGTGGCTCGGGAGCTCGGGAGCTCGGTAGCTCGGTAGCTCGGTAGCTCGGTAGCTCGGGAGCTCGGTGGCTCGGTAGCTCGGTAGCTCGGTAGCTCGAGGGCTCGGTAGCTCGTTCTCTAGGACCAGATGAAGTCGGAGAGGGCTAGGGAGCTCGTTTCTCCGGACTAGGTCAGAGAGGGCTTGACCCGGACTGAGTCAAGAAGCTGGATCGGTCGCGATCGATCCGGAAACTTGACACCGATCGGTCGACGACCGATCGAGAATCGATCGCTGGCTGCGAAGCGACATCGATCGGTCCGCACCGATCGAAATCGATCGATAGCCTACTTTGATTTTACCGATCGGTCCGAGACCGATCGAAGTCGTAAGCGCTTGGGAAGAGCGACATCTGATCGGTCTCGGGACCGATCAGATTAGTGTCTGATCGGTCCGCAGACCGATCAGAAGCTGTGCGCAGCGACATCTGATCGGTCTGGAGACCGATCAGATTAGTTCCTGATCGGTCGCCAGACCGATCAGCGATGATCTAGAAAGCATGGATCGGTCTGCAGACCGACCGACGGTATTGTTTGTTTTGCATGCACTTTTTCTGATTGCCGTATTTGTTTTCACCCATCTGTTTTTAACCATCTGCTGTGAGTCTTTTTAGTTTGCAGGTTGCAGGTCACACTCTCATGGTTGAATTCAAATTAAGCTTCATTAAGAGAAGAAGACAAGTGCTCTTTACACTGTGATTTGCTGCAACAGATGCTTTTGAGGCATCAACGTTCACTGACGAATCTGATTGCGATTGGACTGCGCTCAGTTTGACCTCTACTCATTGGTTCGTATCCAGAGACGCCAGTGATTTCCATTGGCATGGGTTCAGAGAACCAGATGAGGAGAAGAGGTGATTGGCTACGCCTTGTTGGCAGCAGCGATTCTGCAGGCGGCGGTGATTCGAGCCAGTGAAGCAGAGAGACATAAGAAGGAAGAAGAGAGGTTCAAAAAGGCAGAACTGTATTCTCTGTTGAGGCATCGATCAATCCTTTGAGAAAGCAAGTTGGTAAAGCTGTGAGCTCCTTGCTAAGAAGGTTGTTGTGCGCTCTCTGCTCCGTTTTTTCTTCTTCGCGTGGCTGTAAGCTTATCTGATCATTCTTCTCAGCCACTGTAAGTCTTGTGCTTAATTCTATAATCAACTGAGACTCTGTTGAGAGGTTGCTTCACCGAGAAGGAGACATATTTAGCCAGATTTTGTCCGGGGTGTGATCTACCGAAAGATCAAGGAGTCGTCTTCCTTACGGACACGTCGAGGAGTAGGGGTAAGTTATCCCCGAACCTCGTAAATCTCTGAGTTAGTGTGCTGTGTTCTCTCTTTGTTTTAGTTTTCTAATTCCGCTGTGCTAACAAAGTTTCTTGAAGAAATTTGTGTTTAGTATTTTTCAAAGAGGCTATTCACCCCCTCCCCCCTCTAGCCATCTAAGATCCCAACAAGTGGTATCAGAGCCAGGGGCTCTTTGATTCGGATTAACACCCAAAAGAGCAAACAAGGATGGCTATGAAGGAAGGCTTTAGCACAAATCAACCACCCTACTTCGAAGGAGCAGATTTTCAATATTGGAAGGGTCGCATGGAGTATTACCTCAAGACCGACATTGCTATGTGGTTCTCAGTCAAGGAAGGTTTCACACCACCAAAGGATGAAGAAGGTAAGGAACTCGATTCGTCAAGATGGTCTACCGAACAACTCCGCAAAGCACAAGCCGATGCCAAGGCTATGGTCACCTTGCAATGTGGAATCGCCAAGGACCAACTCGTCAAGGTAGGTCCGTTCTCGAGTGCAAGAGATCTATGGAACAAACTCATCGAGCTCCAAGAGGGAACTCGAGATTCTCAGATTGCCAAGAGGGACCTATTCTTGAATCAGCTCCAAAATCTAACCATGAAGGACAATAAAACGGTAAGTGAACTTCATGGGAGATTCAAGGAGATCATCAACGGTCTACACTCTGTGGACGAACGAGTGGAGAATCGCGATCTAGTAAGGTACGCTCTTAAATCTTTTCCGAGGAATGCCTTGTGGTCATCTATGGTAGATGCCTACAAGGTATCCAAGGATCTTTCCATTGTTAAACTAGATGAATTTTTCTGTGAGATGGAACTTCATGAGCTTGCTAACAAAGGTCAAAAAGAGAAGGGTATTGCTTTATTTGCAGGACCAAAGAGCAAGGATGGAAGAAGGAAGAAGGAAAAGAAGAAGGAAAAGGAGATTTCCTCATCCACCTCTTCCTCCGAATCCGATGATGAAAGTGGATCATCATCAAGTGAGATGGCGAACTTCGTAAGAAGGATTATGAGAAGAAGCCGAAGATACAAAGGAAAAAGTAAAACTAATGATCAAAATTTTGATAAATCTAATGTTATATGTTATGAGTGTAGCAAGAAAGGACACATTCGGAGCGAGTGTCCGAAATTAAAGAGGAAGGAGGAACGAGCCAAAAAGAAGGAGGAAAGAGTCAAGAAGAAGAAGGCTCTCAAGGCCACTTGGGATGAGTCCTCATCAAGCTCATCGGAGGAAGAAGAGAAGATGGAAAAGAGCACACGACAATTAGCACTCATGGCAAGGGAGGTTTCGGACTCCGGAAGTGAGGGAGATTCAAGCGACGCTTCAACCGCGGCTTCATCATCGTCGGATGATGAAGAGGTAACCCCTTCTCATATAGAAAAGTGTTATAAGACTATCACTCACTTATCTACATTGCTTAAAAAGTCAAAAACAGAAAATAAATTGTTAAAAGAAGAAGTAAAAACCTTAAGGACCCTTAGGGAAGATGAGGTCGATGACCTACATCTAGAAGTCCTTGAGGATGAGAACAAGGCTTTAAAGGGTGAGGTTGAGAAACTCAAGAAAATGCTTGAGAAGTTCTCAACTAGCTCTAAGACTCTAGACATGATTCTAAATGCCCAAAGGGCAGTCTACAACAAGGCCGGGCTAGGGTATCAACCCAAGGAGTCGAGTTTCATCTCTCTAATGTCTAGAACTCAAAATAGTAGATCACATGTTTCTAGGGCTCATGGAATTAGGAAAGGTATGACCAAGGCATGGATTCCTAGGTCTTTCGTTGTAGAAGCATTAGGTCCCAAGATTTGGGTACCTAAAACCTCTATCTTCCGTGTCTTGTAGGCATTGGTCGAGGGGGAGCATCTATCAACTTGGTTTGTTGATAGTGGATGCTCCAAGCACATGACCGGGGACAAATCACTGTTTACAACCATTTAAAACAAAAGTAGAGGTAATGTGTCTTTTGGTAATAATGGTAGCCTTAAGGTTGTAGGAGTTGGAGACATTCATATATCCGAATGTCTTCATATCAAGAATGTCCTTCTAGTTAAGGGGATGACTTTTAATCTCCTAAGTGTCAGTCAATTGTGTGATACGGGTTACACAATTGAATTTCATTCAAGTCAATGTTTGGTTAAACACATTGACACACTTGACACGGTACTAGTAGGCACAAGGGTTGATAATATCTATCAAGTATCGTTTAAAAGTGCTACTAATGCTTTGATTAAGTGTTTCATGTCGAAAGAAGAAGAGTCTTGGCTATGGCATAGAAGGTTGGCACATGTAAACATGAAGAACATCCGGAAGTTGGCCAACCAAGGATTAGTGCGAGACTTACCCAGCATCAAGTACCACAAGACCAAACTATGTGATGTATGTCAAAAGGGTAAGCAAACAAAAGTTTTTCATAAAGGTAAAAGCACTGTAAGTACATCTACTGCTTTAGATTTATTGCACATGGACCTATTTGATTGCAGTAGTGTAATATCATTGAATGGAAGTAGATATTGCTTGGTAATCGTTGATGATTTTACTAGATACACATGGACTTTCTTTTTGAAACATAAGGACCAAACTATAGATATTTTTATTTCTTTTTGTAGAAGAACTGAAAATGAAAAATCGACAACAATTAAAACCATTAGAAGTGATCATGGTGGGGAATTTCAAAATCATAGGTTTTTAGAGTTTTGTCAAGAAAAGGGATATAGGCATGAGTTCTCTACTCCAAGGACCCCACAGCAAAATGGGGTTGTGGAGAGAAAGAACCGAGTCCTACAAGAGGCTGCACGAAGCATGCTCAATGAGTACTCACTACCGAGCTACTTATGGGCTGAAGCTGTGAATACAGCTTGCTATGTGCAAAATCGAGTTTTAATACATAGGTTTTTAGGAAAGACTCCCCATGAACTTTGGTTTGGGAAACCGCCTACAATTAAACATCTTAGGGTGTTTGGTTGTAAGGTGTTTATCTTGAACACCAAGGATCATCTTGGGAAGTTCACGGCTAAGGCTGATCAAGGGATACTGGTCGGGTACTCTCTTACCAGCAAAGCCTATCGAGTCTACAACAGTAGGACTAAATTGATTGAAGAGTCCTCTGATGTAGCTTTTGAAGAAATCACTAACTTAAATGATCAACCAAGGGATGTAGGAGAAATTCAATTTGAACTTAGAAATCTAAGTTTGAATGATCAAAATGAAGAACGAGTCGAAGTTGACTCTGATGTTGATGAGCAAAGGCAACAAAGAACTCAATCTGATCCTTTGCCTGATATTGAGTCCTTGCCTGTGCCGAGTGAGACCACTCATGAGGAACCGTCAACACCAAGGCAGTCTAGGATAGCCACTAGTCATCCCCAAGACCAAATTGTGGGAGACATCCAACAAGGGGTTAGGACTAGGTCATTCTTTAGAAATGAGTCTAATGAAGTCGCATTGATTTCAGAGATTGAACCAAAAATAGTTGATGAGGCATTGCACGATCCTGATTGGATCTTAGCTATGCAAGATGAGTTAGGTCAATTTGAAAGGAGCCAAGTGTGGGACTTAGTTCCTAGACCTAAGAAGACCACCATTATTGGAACTAAATGGGTCTTCAAAATAAGTTAAATCAAAGGAGAAGTTGTAAGAAACAAGGCAAGACTTGTAGCCAAGGGCTATAGTCAAGTCGAAGGTCTCGATTATGATGAGACTTATGCTCCCGTGGCCCGATTAGAGTCCATTCGTTTGATGCTAGCTTTTGCTGCACATAGAGGTTTCAAGCTCTATCAAATGGACGTTAAATCGGCCTTCTTAAACGGATTCATCAAAGAAGAGGTCTATGTTGAGCAGCCACCGGGGTTTGTGAGTACCGAAGCTCCAAACCACGTATACAAGCTCAAGAAAGCTCTTTATGGGCTTAAACAAGCACCTCGAGCTTGGTACGAAAGGCTGTCAACTTATTTACTAGAGAAGGGATTTGTAAGAGGTCAAATAGACCCAACACTATTTCTACGTAGAGATGGTGAAAACATTTTTGTAGCCCAAGTATATGTCGATGACATAATTTGTGGCTCAAATAACAAGGGCTATTTGAATGAATTCATTTCTCACATGGAAAGTGAGTTTGAGATGAGTCTAGTAGGAGAGTTGACATTCTTCCTCGGACTTGAAATCAAACAAACTCGAGATGGAATTTATGTCCATCAGACAAAATACACTCAAGAGATGCTTAGAAAATTCAATATGAGTGACTCTAAGGAAGTGTCCACTCCAATGGCGACAAACACTCGCCTTGACAATGATGAGAGTGGAAAACCAATTGATCTAACGCAATATAGAAGCATGATTGGTAGTCTTCTATATCTCACAGCTAGTCGACCAGACATACTTTTTGTTGTGGGCATGTGCGCTAGATATCAAGTCTGTGCCAAGGAATCTCATTTAATTGCAGTTAAGAGAATATTGAGATACCTTAAGGGCACAATTCGAGTAGGTCTATGGTACCCTCGTACAGAGTCTTTTGACTTGATAGGCTATACCGATTCCGATTATGCTGGGTGCAAATTGGATCGGAAAAGCACTAGTGGGGGTTGCCAATTCTTAGGTTCATCATTAGTTAGTTGGTCAAGTCAGAAGCAACATTGTGTTGCTCTCTCCACGACCGAGGCTGAATACATTGTCATGGGAGAGAGTGTATCACAATTGTTGTGGATGATTCACACTCTAGAAGATTATGGACTTTCGTATAAGGGAGTGCAAGTGTTGTGTGACAACATTAGCACAATAAACCTAACGAAAAATCCAGTCCATCATTCAAGGACCAAACACATTGAAGTGCGTCATCACTTCATTAGAGATCACGTAGCTAGGGGAGACATTGCACTCACATATGTTGAGTCAAAGTCAAACTTAGCCGACATTTTCACAAAACCCCTTCCGGAAAATGAATTTAGTCATTTAAGGAGGGAATTGGGAATGTGTTTGGCTCAATAAGTCATGTTGACCACATCATGATCAATAAGGACCATTAAAATAACAAGAAAAATTGGAAAATTAATTTGGGCAACTTGAGGACATCTCACACAAACTATAAGGTTTAACAAAGTGTTTTTGTTTGCTAAATATGGGGTGAGATGCTAGGATCAACCAAATTATTCAAAATGTATCATGCATCCCTTGAATAATTAGGTTGAAGAGACATTAATTGAGTATGGGGAAGGCCATTACATAATTCATGTGTATTTGGCTCCTAGATCTTACTCATATATTCCAACCAAGGAATCTTGGTTGGACTTTTGCCTAGAAATTATCTAATTATGGTTGATGGTTGATGTGTTGATTGGTATTGTTGTTTGGCTCATTTCATGACTTTGATTGATAAAACGATAGGTTGTTAAAGGAAATAATAGCAACTTGGATATATTTTGACAAACTTGAAACTAAACATAACAAGGATAAAAAATTCCAGATTTCATGCCTTGATTGGAAATTAGGACAAGTTGTTTATATTTTGACAAATGTGAACCTGATCATAGAGATGAGTTTAGCAAAAATATGTTTTGAATTCTTAAGGACCAAGAAGACAGAACTCCATATGGTTGGAGTTAGTGTGAGGTTTTGTTTGATAAGAGTCTGAAACTTTTGGATTATGAACAAGTTCAGGCCATAAGAAGTCATATTTCGGATATATTAGTGTTTGGTGATTCCTAAGTTCTAGGGTATGTCTTAGGGAAGTTCTGAATTCTTGAGTTCCGGATTCTTCAGACTTCATGGCTCAGTATTTCAGTTACTGAAATTATTGATATCGGGTTATCAGACACTGATCGGTCCACAGACCGATCAGGAAAGTCTGGATCGGTCTGTCGACCGATCCAGAACGAAGCCAAACTCTCTGTTTGGTATCTGATCGGTCCAGTGACCGATCAACGCACGAAGAAAGCCCCCTGATTAGTCCGGGCACCGATCAGGATGATCCCTGATCGGTCCACTGACCGATCAGGTGTCGCCGATTCACTCGGGTGAATCTGATCGTTCAGGACTTCTCCTGATCGAACAGCCGTCCGATCAGGAAATAAATCGATCCCTGGCTTTAACTCCTCCCGACTCCCTCCTTTCCCATTACATACGAAGCCCTAGCCGTTTTTTTTCCCCGTTTCTTCCTCCCCTTGATCGCCGAACCCTAGACGCCTCCCTCCTGCCTCAGCATTTCTTTCCTTCTCCGAAAACCAGAGAAATGGCTCCAAGGTAACTTCATCAGCTCTATTTCTCGTTAGTACTTCATTTGTTTCCTTTCTCACTGATTCGGTGATTTGGGGTGGTGCTCGGGTTGTGCTCTTTTGCTTCATCTGTGTCATGTTCCTAACCCCTTAGGAAGAAACCAGTAGGTGAGGGTACTTCCAAGTCCAAAGATAAATCCAAATCCAAAGAAACCTCCCGACCTCAACCATCCAGTTCGGGAAGATTTCCCAACCAACAGTTTGAACAATCCTTTAAGGAAAGGACCTTCAAGTTGCTCCCATGTAGATCAGTCGATAAAAAAATACATGAGTGAGTGTTGTCCAGCGATTACGGAGACCATAGCCTACTATAAACTTGATTCCTTGGTATATTTAGAGAGGGATATCAACTTTGACCTAGTTTCTGAATTCTATAACAACCTTCATCAGACTATTGATGGTAGTTATAGATCAAGAGTGGCTAAGCAAACCGTTGATTTCAGCTTAATTGCCTTCTTTGATTATTTAGGCTGTCGTTTGTGTTCGGGGACGGTGTTCTCATTCTATCCTGCTTTGCCTGAACCCGTGCCTCATCCTCTTGATGTCTCATCTGACTCGATTTATGAGTACTTCTTTGGACATCCGAGACCGGATGGATTAGATGAGTTAGATGTCGACTTTCCTACATTTGCAGCCCTTGGCCTTTCTGCTCCTGATTACATTCTTTTCAAAATCGTCACAAACTGTCTTCTACCTATTACTTCTAAACCATTGGCAGAGATTCGACCGTATCATTGTCTGATGCTTTATGGGTTGCGTAGGCGTCTTGATTTTGATATCATGTCGAGTGTCTATACTTCTATCATATCCCATAGCGAGCCAAGCGGTTACACCATCTATATGCCTTATGGGCATGTAATTACTGATTGGCTTGAGACCCTGGGTGTTGACGTCTCTAAGGGGAGGATGGTAAAGATGGTTAGCAGGATTGTCGACTTGGGAAACATGCATTTTCCAAGTATGGAATCTTAGGACAGGATGGGGCAGTTAGGTGGAAGGATGGGAGGGCACTAGGTGAGTTACCTCGACGACAGGTTGCTGCTGCTGCTGCATTTGGCGAGGCGGATCCAGATCTGCGCTGGCAGATCGCTGAGTTGGAGAGCCGGTTTGATCGCCACGAGGAGATGATGACTGCTGAGTTCGATGGACTACGCATACGGATTGACCAGCGCTACGACGATCTGCGCAGCCAGCAGTTGGTGACTCAGCAGCTGCTTCTAGGCTGGATGGCCAATTACCCACCCCCGCAGCATTTCTCGGGTCATCCACCTTCGAGCTCCAGCATGCCGCCTCAGGGTTACGTGCCTCCGGCAGATGATGATGAGGTTCCTCCTGTTGAGGATATTGATTGATACATTTTGTGTGTCATTTTGACTGTCTATGTTTTTGGTGCTGGTTGCTAGATACTTATGTCTGACCTGGTTGTATGCTACTTACTGTTATGCTACTCATTCTTCTTTATATAGTTGTTGTTCTTTTCTTGGTTGTTACTATACTATTCATATGTCTTTTATTTCCTTATTCTTTACTGTCCTAAAATACAATTAGAAGGAATTCTAGGGGGATTAAGCAGAAGACAGTATGGATTAAGGGGGAGCTCTTTAAGTTATCTTACCTTGTTCGCTCCTTTTCGGTGTTTGACAAAGGGGGAAGAAGATAACTAAGTTTAGAAATGAATGAAAGGTTGATTTTAGGGGAGAGGATGAGTCTTTGTGAATCCTCTTACCTAATTCGCACCTATTCGACTAAGTTAAGTTAAGTGATGAATTGACTTCATCGAGTCAATATGAAAAAGGGGGAGAAGATAACTAAGGTATATCCGTTTTAGGGGGAGGATCCTGATTTCCCTAAAAATTATGGGTATATGAGCATTTCTGATCTAAACATAAATCGTGTTGTCAAACAACAAAAAGGGGGAGATTGTTGATACAGTCTGACCTGGATGTTGTTTTGCTATTGACACTGATTTAAGTTTGTATCAGATATTTAACTCAGATTGATTACTAATCTAGGTTGACTTGGTTAACCTGATTGAGAAAGTCCTAACTGGGATGTTAGGCAGTTGGAAAGTCCTGGTGAGTGAAGCCAGGCAGATTGAAAATCCTGGTGAGTGAAGCCAGGTGAAAATCCTAGTGAGTGAAGCTAGGTGCAAGTCCTGGTGAGTGAAGCCAGGCAAGGGAAAATCCAGATGGATCAAGGGTGATCGGACATCTGGTGTTGAAAAGTCCAAGAAGGAAACTTGGCATGCGAAGTCAGAAAGGGCTCGGTAGTTCGGTAGCTCGGTAGCTCGGTAGCTCGGGAGCTCGGTAGCTCGGGAGCTCGATAGCTCGGTAGCTCGGTAGCTCGGGAGCTCGGTGGCTCGGTAGCTCGGTAGCTCGGTAGCTCGGTAGCTCGGTAGCTCGGGAGCTCGGTGGCTCGGTAGCTCGGTAGCTCGGGAGCTCGGTAGCTCGGGAGCTCGGTGGCTCGGTAGCTCGGTAGCTCGGGAGCTCGGTAGCTCGGTAGCTCGGAAGCTCGGTAGCTCGGTAGCTCGGTAGCTCGGGAGCTCGGTGGCTCGGTAGCTCGAGGGCTCGGTAGCTCGTTCTCTAGGACCAGATGAAGTCGGAGAGGGCTAGGGAGCTCGTTTCTCCGGACTAGGTCAGAGAGGGCTCGACCCGGACTGAGTCAAGAAGCTGGATCGGTCGGCAGACCGATCCAGTGAAACCTTGGACACCTGATCGGTCTGACGACCGATCAGGAATCGATCAGTGGCTACTGAGCGATTACTGATCGGTCTGCAGACCGATCAGAAATCGATCAGTAGCCTACTGTGATTTTACTGATCGGTCTGGAGACCGATCAGGAAGCTGTAAGCGCTTGGGAAGAGCGACATCTGATCGGTCTCGGGACCGATCAGATTATCAGAAGCTGTGCGCAGCGACATCTGATCGGTCTGGAGACCGATCAGATTAGTTCCTGATCGGTCTGCACACCGATCAGCGATGATCCAGAAAGCATGGATCGGTCTGCAGACCGACCCACGGTATTGCTGTTTTGCATGTACTTTTTCTGATTGCCGTATTTGTTTTCACCCATCTGTTTTTAACCATCTGCTGTGAGTCTTTTTAGCTTGCAGGTTGCAGGTCACACTCTCATGGTTGAATTCAAATTAAGCTTCATTAAGAGAAGAAGACAAGTGCTCTTTACACTGTGATTTGCTGCAACAGATGCTTTTGAGGCATCAACGTTCACTGACGAATCTGATTGCGATTGGACTGCGCTCAGTTTGACCTCTACTCATTGGTTCGTATCCAGAGATGCCAGTGATTTCCATTGGCATGGGTTCAGAGAACCAGATGAGGAGAAGAGGTGATTGGCTACGCCTTGTTGGCAGCAGCGATTCTGCAGGCGGCGGTGATTCGAGCCAGTGAAGCAGAGAGACATAAGAAGGAAGAAGAGAGGTTCAAAAAGGCAGAACTGTATTCTCTGTTAAGGCATTGATCAATCCTTTGAGAAAGCAAGTTGGTAAAGCTGTGAGCTCCTTGCTAAGAAGGTTGTTGTGCGCTCTCTGCTCCGTTTTTTCTTCTTCGCGTGGCTGTAAGCTTATCTGATCATTCTTCTCAGCCACTGTAAGTCTTGTGCTTAATTCTATAATCAACTGAGACTCTGTTGAGAGGTTGCTCCACCGAGAAGGAGACATCTTTAGCCAGATTTTGTCCGGGGTGTGATCTACCGAAAGATCAAGGAGTCGTCCTCCTTACGGACACGCCGAGGAGTAGGGGCAAGTTATCCCCGAACCTCGTAAATCTCTGAGTTAGTGTGCTGTGTTCTCTCTTTGTCTTAGTTTTCTAATTCCACTGTGCTAACAAAGTTTCTTGAAGAAATTTGTGTTTAGTATTTTTCAAAGAGGCTATTCACCCCCCCTCTAGCCATCTAAGATCCCAACATTAAGTTCCTGCACACTCAGACACAGGGTTCAGACAAAACGCAGGACCTAACCAACTTGGTTGATCACATCAAACTACCATAGGGTCCAACAATCTCCCCCTTTTTGATGTGCATCAACTCATGTTCAAGTTACGGTTAAAAATAGACAAACGTAATTTTAAGAAAATTACTAAACTAACAAGTATAGCATAAATTTGCAATAAATTAAATTGCAACATAGTTTAGAGAGAAATTTTCCTAGCTCCCCCTAAACTTGTACTTTTCTCTCCCCCTTTGATCACAACAAAAACGGGGAAGCAAGTTCTTAAGATATAAAAAATTTCTAAAATAATTTCTTAGAATTTTCAAAAGGAATTTCTAAGTAAAATTCTATTTTCTAAATTAAAAATTTCCAAAAATCCAAAACTTAGAGAAGCCATAAAAATGTTTGCATACTTTCAAAGCATTTTAATTATACTTTTAATGTTTTTTCAGAAAGTTAATTAAACATTTTTGTTTCGATATTTCAGCTTCCAGGTCGTGGCGAGGCACTAGGCCTTCTCGGTTATTGGAGCAACAACCACTTCCTTAGACAAAGCCTTCATAAAGAAAATGTTTAATTTTCTCTCTATAAAGCTTTTAATTTTAAGAGATTAGTTTAGCACAGATTTTGGAACCCAATAAAGGTTCCTTTCTACAGGATTAGTCAAAAACTTAGGGGGTATATAATTCTTAGGAATTTTCCTAAGTTGACCCTAATGCTTCCTTATATACCAGTTTAATTTTCCATAAATTTTAAGTTTTGATTTTGGAAAAACATTTATCTTTAAGCATGCATCAGATTTCAATTTTTCAATTTCCCGTTTTAAATTTTCATTTTTTGATTTCAAATCTTCATTTTCTTTTTCTAATTTATCTAATTCTTTAGAAAAGTTTTAATAAATTTAAAAGATTGAGTCGGGGTTAGATTGCATACCTTACTTACCTGATCTGGTGACGCTCCCCCTTCACTGCTGCTTTCTTCTTCTGATGTTCCTCCCCCTTCATCAATGCTCATTTCTGAGCTAAATGTTTCTTTTAGCTGATGGTTGGCCATCAGTGCTAGTCCCGAGAATTCTTCGACTTCTGACTCGGAGGATGAAGAGTCGTCCCATATCGCCTTCAGGTTTTTGTGCTTGGGTCGAGCTGGCTTCTTGCTTTTTCCTTATCTTTCTGTTTGCTCTTCAATTTTGGGCAATCATCCTTGATGTGCCCTTCTTCGTTGCAATTGTAGCACTGGACTGTCCTTCCTTTTTGATGACGTTTACTTGACTGCGATCTAAACTTGTTAGATTTAAAAAACTTATTAAAATGTCTTACCATTAACGCAGCTTCGTTTTCGTCGATTGACGCTTCGGAGTCGGGATCGTCCTGTTCAGCTCGTAGGGCAACGTTGAGGTTCGACTTCTCTACTGGTTTTTTTGCAAGTCGAGACTCGTAAAGTTTGAAAGTTGAAAACAAGTTTTCTAAACTACTTACCTCAAAGTCCTTAGAGATGTAGTAAGCATCTACTAAGGACGCACATTCTAAAGTCCTCGGGAAGGCATTGAGCGCATATCGGATGGAATCCCAGTTGGTTACTTCTTCTCCAAGGTTCGTTAATTGCGTTATCAGCTCCTTGATTCTCGCTTGGAGTTGCGCTACCTTCTCACTGTTGTTCATCTGGAGGTTTGTTAGTTGTGTCCGGAGGATGTCGCGCCGCGCCAGCTTCGCTTCAGAGGTACCTTCGTGAAGCTCCAGGAATTTCTCCCAGATATCTTTCGCTGAGGCGTAGCTTCCGATCCTACTTACCTCCTGAGGTGGCAGAACGCTGAGGAGGTGGAACTCAGCTTTTCCATTGGTGACGAAATCGGCTTGCTCCTTTTTGCTCCACGTGTTTTCTTCTTTGTCTTTAGGAGCTGCAAAACCATATTTCATAGTAATTAAAATATCAAAGTCTGTTTTAAAGAATACCTCCATTTTTTGCTTCCATGTAGCGAAATCTCCGTCGAACTTTGGGGGATGAATGTGTTGGAACCCCAAGGCTGTTTTGGTGTGATCAACAAGTTAAGTTAGGTCCTGTGTGTATCTAACCTTGTGTCTAAGTATGCAGGAGCTTAGGAACACAGGTAGTCGAGCGGAAGACGCAGCTAGCGAGAAGGACGACAGTCCGAGGGACGAGGTGTTGCGGAAGAGTACACCGGCGGACGAGAAGGAAATGCGCGGTGGTTCCGAGGGACGAAAGCCGGAGCGGAAGATTGCTCGGGGAGCAAGAGACGCCGTTAGCGAGAAGGTCGACGACCGAGGGACGAAGATTGCGGATGAGTACGCTGGCGGACGAGAAGGAAACACGCGGCAATTCCGAGGGACTAGAAGCCGGAGGGAAGCACGCTCGAGAAGACCGGAAGTTGGGTTCGGGTGAGCCCTTTTCCGGATAGCAGAAATCACCCAAGCAAGCGGATCCGGAGTAGAAGACCCGGACCGAGCCGAACCAAACCGGAGCAGTGGTCCCCGGATGAAAAAGTCAACATTGGTTGACTTTGGGCTCCGGGGCGCCCAGAACAGTCCGGGGCGCCCGGACCCAGTATTTTCACCAGATCGAGTCAAAACTTGATCTGAACGTTGGGGGATAAAATTTATCCCCCCTAGGGTGCCCGGAACCCTTCCAGGCGCCCCGACCAAGGCTATAAATATAGCCTTGGTCCAGAAGCTTCAAATGAACTGAGAACTCAAGCATTCTTTCTACACTTGTACGCTTTTCTGTTTTAAGCTTCTGTTGTGCGCTTCATTGCTGTAAAAGGCTTCTCCGCCTGAAGGAGATACTAGTGCTACGCTTTCTTGGATTAACAACCTTCCCGGTTGTAACCAAGTAAATCTCGGTGTGCCTTTTACTTTTCTGCTTTTAGTTATTTCTCTTATTTTATGCAAGTGTTAGTTTAAGAGTTCGAGAAGGGTGTTTGCGTTTTGATTCTTGCAGGGCTATTCAACCCTCCCTTCTAGCCGGCCCAACGGTCCTACAAGTGGTATCAGAGCCGAGGCGCTTCAGGAGAACTAACCGCCGAACGAAGCAACGTCATGGCTGGACCAAGCATCCACCCGCCGAAATACAAAGGGGACTTTGCTACATGGAAAAAACTGATGCAGGTATTTCTTACAACAGATATTGAACTATTTTTAACAATGAAATTTGGCTTTGAAGCTCCAGAGGACAAGGAAATAGATAAATGGACAAAAAAGGAGCAGGCTGACTTTGTGGCGAACGGCAAAGTAGAGTACCATCTGCTAAGCGTTCTTCCGCCTCAAGAAGTCAACAGGATCGGTAAATACAACTCCGCAAAGGAACTTTGGGAGAAGTTCCTCGAGCTGCACGAAGGTACGTCTGAAGCCAAACTCGCTAGACGAGATCTGCTTCGCAATCAGCTCACCAGCCTGCGACTTGGGGAAGATGAGACAGTCGCACATCTGCAATCATCACCGGACTCACGAATCTCGGAGAAAAGGTAAGTAACCGAGATTCGCTCAGGTACGCCTTAAATTCATTTCCAAGAAATTCAAAATGGGCATCACTAGTAGATGCTTTTTACATTTCGAAGGACTTAGAAAAAATTTCATTAGAAGAATTTTTTTCAACATTTGAAGTGCATGAGTCAAGATGTGCAGGAATGAAGAACAACGTCGCCCTCAAAGCTTCGAGAGACGAACCTGAATCGGAATCTTCTCTCGACGACGAGGAAATGGTAATGATGGTAAGAAGATTCAAGAAACTTTGTAAATCCAGATCTACTAACCATCCGCAGGGGAAGAAGAAAAGGACGATCCGCTGCTACCATTGCGACGAAGAAGGGCACGTCAAGGATAATTGCCCCAAGCTGAAGAACAAGAACAAGGAAAAGGGTAAGAAGCCTATCCAAAAGCGAAAAGCCCTAAAGGCGACGTGGGAAGATACGTCATCGGAGTCGGAAGTTGAGGCATTCTCCGGACTTGCTCTAATGGCAAGTCATCAAGACGACGACTCTGAGTCAAGCTCTTCCGAAATGAGCATCGATGAAGGGGGAGCTTCGTCAGAAGTAAGCAGCAGTTCAGGGGGAGACACGGAAAACGAACTCGATAAGGTAAGTCAGGTACGTTCTCTTCCTCCCGATAAACTTTATAAATTTGTTAAGTTATTAACTAAAGACTGCTGTAAATTAGAAAAAGAAATAAAAAATTAAAAAATAATTTTAGCTAAGTCTTGCCCTCTAGAAGAATTAGATAAATCAAAATTGGAAAATGAAAAATTGAAACTTGAAAATAATTATTTGAAAATTCAAGTAGATAATTTGAAAAACCATGCATGCTCATCTAATTCTAGAAAGTTTAAAATTTTAAATTGGTATTATAGATATCACCCGGGACAAATTAAGAATATCTCTAGAAAATATGTCCCTAAGAAATTTGTAATCAATCCAGTAAGCTGGAACCTTTATTGGGTTCCTAAATCTTGTTTAGTCTAAATTTTAAAATTCAAATTAGCGCTTTTCAGTGAGAAAATTAAACAATAAGTTTCTCTATAAGGCTTTGTCTAAGGAAGTGGTTGTTGCTCCAATAACCAAGAAGGCCTAGTGTCTCGCCACGACCTGGAAGCCAAAATATTGAAATAAATGTTTACTTAACCTTCTGTCAAAGCATTAAAATTAGAATTAATTAATGCAGTCAAAGTTTTTTTTAACATTTTTGTTCAAAATTTTTATACTTAGAAAAATACTTTTTGCCTAAGTCAAATTCTTACTTAAGACTCTCAAAAGTTTAAAAATTTATTTCAGAAATTCTTACTTAAATTCTTTTTAGAAAGATTCTCAAAAATCATTTTTTTAAGTTAAGAACCTTTTTCTTGAAACTAGAAATCTCAGCTTAAATTACTTAGAAAAATTTTCTAAATCTCTTAAAAACTTAGAAATTTTTTTAGAAATACTTTTTCTAAGTCTTTAACCCTTAGATTGTTTTTCTTGGAACCTCATTTTTTTGTGATCAAAGGGGGAGAAGGGAAAGTATAAGTCTAGGGGGAGGTAGGTAGATAGATTTAATTTTTTTATCTTTTTGTACTGAGGTAGATAGATTTAATTTTGTTTCTATCTTTTTGTAATTAAATTACAAATTAAGTTAATTTACTTAATTTCATTTAATGTCTATTTTAACCCTAACTTAACTTCGGTTGATCACACCAAAAAGGGAGAGATTGTTGGAACCCCAAGGCTGTTTTGGTGTGATCAACAAGTTAAGTTAGGTCCTGTGTGTATCTAACCTTGTGTCTAAGTATGCAGGAGCTTAGGAACACAGGTATTCGAGCGAAAGATGCAGTTAGCGAGAAGGACGACAGTCCGAGGGACGAGGTGCTGCGGAAGAGTACACTGGCTGACGAGAAGGAAGTGCGCGGTGGTTCCGAGGGACGAAAGCCGGAGCGGAAGATTGCTCGGGGAGCAAGAGATGCAGCTAGCGAGAAGGTCGACGACCGAGGGACGAAGATTGCGGATGAGTACGCTGGCGGACGAGAAGGAAACACGCGGCAATTCCGAGGGACTAGAAGCCGGAGGGAAGCACGCTCGAGAAGACCGGAAGTTGGGTTCGGGTGAGCCCTTTTCCGGATAGCAGAAATCACCCAAGCAAGCGGATCCGGAGTAGAAGACCCGAACCGAGCCGAACCAAACCGGAGCAGTGGTCCCCGGATGAAAAAGTCAACGTTGGTTGACTTTGGGCTCCGGGGCGCCCGGAGCAGCCCGGGGCGCCCGGAACCCTTCCGGGCGTTCGGACCCAGTATTTTCACCAGATCGAGTCAAAACTCGATCTGAACGTTGGGGGATAAAATTTATCCCCCCTAGGGCGCCCGGAACCCTTCCAGGCACCCCGACCAAGGCTATAAATATAGTCTTGGTCCAGAAGCTTCAAATGAACTGAGAACTCAAGCATTCTTTCTATACTTGTACGCTTTTCTGTTTTAAGCTTCTGTTTGCGCTTCATTGCTGTAAAAGGCTTCTCCGCCTGAAGGAGATACTAGTGCTACGCTTTCTTGGATTAACAACCTTCCCGGTTGTAACCAAGTAAATCTCGGTGTGCCTTTTACTTTTCTGCTTTTAGTTATTTCTCTTATTTTATGCAAGTGTTAGTTTAAGAGTTCGAGAAGGGTGTTTGCGTTTTGATTCTTGCAGGGCTATTCAACCCTCCCTTCTAGCCGGCCCAACGGTCCTACAGAATGTTCGCGCCGGCCATTGTTCTGATCTTTGTGCTTCAGATGACGGTTAGTCCCTCTGAGGCTATTGGGCTCTGATACCACTTGTTGGTGCAGCGGGGACCGGCAAGAGGGGGGTGAATTGCCTGCAAGTAAAAATAAACCTCCTCAAAGCTTTTCAACTCTTAAAATAAAGCAACACTTAATAACAAAATAAAATGATAGAAAAGAAATAGAACTCAGAGTTTTAACCTAGTTATAACCAAGAGGGTTGTTAATCCAGGGCGATGAAATGCGCAGTAAGAAAAACTCCTTCTCTGAAGGCGGAGAAGCCTTTTACACTTTGGAAGCTCACTAGTTGCTTAAACAGAAATTACAGAGTTGCTTTTTCGTATCAAATCGTTGTATGTCAATAGCTACCCGAGACCCCCTTTATATAGGGGTTCTTGAGTCTATCTGTTAACCTGATCTTCGGGATCAGGTTTGACTCGAGAGGGATCGGTCGACCGATCCCCAGGTTCGGTCGACCGAACCTGCTGTACCTGCCCAATCTTCCGTCCAGGTGCAGTCTCTGTGGATCGAGCTTAGGTTCGGTCGACCGATCCTTGTATTCTGTCGACCGATCGGCCAACGGTCTTCCTCTGCGTTGGCCCAATGAAAATGTTTGACTTGGTCTCTGGATAAACTTGGGTTTGGTCGACCGATCAAAGCATTCGGTCGACCGATCAGCTTCACCAACGGTCAGCATCTGACGTGGCATTCAACATGTCTGCTGCGGTTGGCTTCGGTTAAAGACGGGTTCGGTCGACCGATCAATAGGTTCGGTCGACCGAACCGTTGACAAGTCAACTCCCAGTTGACTTGCTCCGGTTTGGCTCCTTGGGTGATTGCGGCCCACCGGAATAGGGCGCACCCGAACCCAATTCCCGACCTTCTCCTCGAGCAGTATTTCGTCCAGCTTCTCGTCACTCGAACGCCGCACACGTTCTTCTCGCTCCACCGGAGTACTCTTCCGCAGCATTCTCGTCCTTCGGATGCACCGAGCCCGTCGGCTCCCTTCCCGTGCCGTCCTTCTCGCTAGCTGTGTCTTCCGCTCGACTTCCTGCGCTCCTAAGTTCCTGTACACTCAGACACAGGGTTCAGACAAAACGCAGGACCTAACCAACTTGGTTGATCACATCAAAACTACCATGGGGTCCAACAGAGAAGAATCTTGACCTTCACCTCGACCATGTGGAGGCTTCCTGGATGGCCCTCCATCGCTTCGGCAACACCTCCTCCAGCTTCATTTGGTATGAACTAGCGTACACAAAGTGTAAGTACCCCTAGTTGATTTTGATGTGGTCAACCAAGTCAAGTTAGGTCTTATATATTTGATCCTTGTGTCTAAGTATGTAGGAACTTGGGAACACAAGAAATCAAGTGGAAGATGCAGCTAGCGAGAAGAATGGCACGGAAAGGGAGTCGCCGGGCTCAGTACATCCGAGGAATGAGGTGTCGCGGAAGAGTACACTGGTGGACGAGAAGGACATGTGCGACGTTCGAAAAATCGGGGAGGAAGTTTGCTCGAGAAGAAAGTCAGAGTTGGGTTCGGATGAGCTCAACTCTGGTTAACCAGAGCATCACCTATGCAAACAAGATCAGCTTGGAGGTTGATATGTTTCATGGAAGGCGCCTCTAAGAGGCTTGGAGGTGCCCTCGCGCCTTCGTGCAGAAGGTTGATATGCTTCATGGAATGACCTCCAATAGCTTGGGAGGTGCCTTGCATAAACAGTGCGAAGGCACCTTCGAGCTCATTGAAGGCACCTCCAATCAAGCATATCCGTTAGCAACAACCATTTAGTTGAGGATAAATGTTTATCCATTTGGAGGTGCCCTAGACCCTCTTGGAGGTGCCTCCTACCAACAGTGACTGATCCCAGGAGGTTATAAAAAGTCCTTTGAAGGTAGAAATTAAACAACCACAACATAATAACTTTTTTTTTTAACTCATTCCTACTCTTTCTATGACCTTTTAAAGAGTGTAAGAGACTTCTTTATCTTTAACAAAGGAGATTTCTAGTGGATCTCTTTTCAAACGCTTTGGATTGACAACCACCTAGATTGTAATCAAATAAAACTATAGCCTCTATTATTTTTATGTTGTTGTTTATTTTTAATTAATTATGCTCAACTAATCAAGTCTAAAGATCAAGAAAGTATTTATTTTTCTCAGGCACTTCATCCTCCTTTTCCGACCTACGCGGACCAACAATTGGTATCAGAGTCCAACCACCTCAGAATGACTAACCGCTGATTGAAGCAATAAGACGATGGGCAGACCAAGCATCTATTCGCTTAAGTTCGAAGGGAGTTTGCAATATGCAAAAAGTGAATGAAGGTATTTTTTAAAACTAATTTCAAAATTTTATTAGCAATTAAATACAGTTTTGTAGCTCCCAAAAATCAACAAGGAGCTGAAAAAGAAGAGTACCTATGAACCAATAAAGAACAAGCTGACTTCGTAGCGAACGGACGAGCTGAATTCCACTTGCTGAGTGTACTTTTACCCCAGGAAGTCAATCGGATCAGAGCCTATGAGTTAGTAAAAGACCTCTAGGAGAAATTCCTAGAGATGCACGAAGGAACCTCGGAAGCGAAACTCACAAGATAAGATCTGCTCTAGAACCAACTCATCAACCTCCGACTAAAAGGAGAGTCTGTCACTTAACTGTACGCCAAATTGAAGGAGCTCATCACCAGACTTAGGAATCTCAGAGAAATGGTAACAAACTGAGATTCACAAAGGTATTCATTGAATGCTTTTTCGAGAACACCCGAATGATCCTCAATAATCGACTCCTACTATATTTCTAAGGACATAGAGATAAGTTCATTAGAAAGTTTATTTTCTACTTTAAAACTTCATAAATCTAAATGTACATAACTAAAGAATGAGCCAAATCAGAACATTGCCCTAAGGGCAAAAATGGACAAACCAGACTCCGAAGTCTCTATCAACGAAGATGAAGTAGTCTTAATGGCAAGAAACTTTAGTAAATATATCAAATCTAACAAATTCAACAAGCTGCAGGCTAGAAACACATGTGGAGCAAAAGAAAGGTACAATACTATAATTACCAAGAAGAATGGCATATCCAGGATGACTGCCCTAAACTAAAGAAAAAAAGAGAATGAAATAGACAAAGGGCTAAAACAAACAAAGCACAAGAACTTAAAAGCTACATGGGATGAGTCGTCGTCCTTCGAGTTTGAAATCAAGGCCTATGTCGGACTGACACTAATGGTGGACCATTAGAAGGACAAAGAAAGTACCTCAAAAATGTGTATCGGCAGAGGGGGAGAATCTTCGGAAGAAAGCAGCGACGAAGAGGAAGCATCGGATAACAAAGTCAACACGGTAAGTAAGATACGTTTCCAATCTCCTAAAAAGTTATTTAAGTTTATTAAAGTGCTAACTAGAAATATGGTTAAATTAGAAAAAAAAAAATGTAAAGTTAAAATTTACCTTAGCAAATGCATGTAGACTAGAAGATTTGGATAATTTGAAAAATGAAATGCGCCCCGGCAGGAGTCGGGGTTCCGGCGCTCATTGAATAGGATTGTAAGGCCGAGCGGATGACATGTTCGGCCGAAGACATAAGGTAGCATACTGCTAATGGTCTCCACAGAGCACCTTACTGAAAATCTCCCAAGTAGACCACGATATGTGACCGGCCGGACGCAAGGCGCGTGCTGGCCGGCCGGACACCCGGCAGGGAGTAAGCAGAAAAGGACAAGGGACATCTTCTGACAACGGGCATGCTCTATAATCTGGCCATATTCCAAATCTTACGACAGAAGGATCCGCTGTCCCATCAGAGACGTGCTCAAACTGTAGCAGTATGGAGTCAGGTAAGCTCCTCTGACAAGCCCACACTACGGTATGGGAAAGGACACGTGTACACTTCGATATGTGTGCACTCGCTTCTCCACAGCCCTATATAAAGGTCCCCACCCTTCGCCTGAGTTATGTTTTGGACAATATTTTTGGGAGCCACTTCTTCTTCGTTTGCTTACCTGACTTGAGCGTCGGAGGGTCGCCGCTGGGAACCCCTTCCCAGCCCGACTTCTGTGCAGGTTCGCCGGAGGTTCGCACGACCAATCGGAGATCTACGTTAGCGACTCGGAGAGCGCCACGTGCCCAGCGTCCGTTGATTCAGCTTTCGGACAGGATCAGATATATTTGACTAGCCAACAAACATATCAATATCTAAAAATTTAATACTATGTGTTTTTCCAATACTTAAATTCTTAATTAAAATAGACTAAATTAGAAAAATTCACCTCAATCAAAAGACGTTTGTTGTGGAGCATCGACAAAGTGACGATGGCGGTTCTAGCAATAAATGATGACGTTGGCAATAATAATGTAGGATGATAGTGACATGGTTGGCAATGATAACAATGGGGAGGATTTTGATGATTAAATTAGAGTTAGGGTAATAAAATAAGAAGGGGATTAGAGGTGGAAGAAGAAAACACGGTAAAGAGAATAAAAAAATTCGGCTCAAGAAAGAGAAGTTCGGTTGGTGGGCTTTTATTCTAATTTTGCAAAAAAGTCTATAAAATTTATAATTAGGTCCTTATAAAATCTTTTCCCAAGTTTTTTTTTTTTCAAATTCCGGGGGTGTGATCGCACCACTGGTCCTAACGTAGCTACGCGCCTACGCCTATGCATATCACCCTAAATTTGGGGAGCAACTTGCAGGAAAATCAGCAAGCAAAATGGTTCTTGGAGAAGCAGACTCAAAGGATTGATCTAATCATCTAACATTCTTTTAGTGTTTACTCAAGGGTTGCATGATCCAATTTGGTACTTGATAATATATGTAAGACTATAATTTCATGTATCAATAGAAGAAAAAGTGGCCTTCCACTTGTTGCTCATGAGAAATTTTCAGAAGCAAGAGAAGTCGAGGTAAGCTTCTCTCCTACTTCGTCTCTATTTGCTGTATGTGTCTTGAAATCAATTTGAGGCCAAAATCTTTTCTAGGGCCAAAATCGTTTCTTGGGCCGAGCGTTTCTTGGGGTTTGGTTGGTCCGCCACAAGCCGCGCCGTCGCCGCTACGAAGCTAGTCGACGACGATAACCTTCCCATCCCACTTTCCACATCTAGTGTGGTCCAGCGTCGTGGCGGCCTTCTTCCCTGGCCCGTCCTCCATAGGCGTTCTTCCTCTGGCCTCAGCTCCATTGGAGAAGCGGCGATTGGGTCCTCGCGGCTCAACAGGTAGACCTTCTTGCTTCCACAAAGGTTAAATCATTCTATTTCTCAACAAGTCAGCTATAGGGATCATTGTTCATGAATGCAGCACCTTTTGCACTGAGACTAAATTTACAGACCACAAATTGACATTTGATGCAGCATTCATCACGAGGCATACCAGAAACTTCAAATAAAACAGGATTAGACAAAAGCAAGATCACACAAAGTAGTTATGGAACTTACTGTTACTCTGAAAGTTGCATTGTAACTTTTTTCAATCTCACTGATGCTCAAAGTATATTGAGCATCATCAATATGTAACTGTTTTATATTGGTCACTAAATTGGCAAAAGGCAATATAAGACCTATAGCCATCCCTTCTCGAAATTCCATAGCATACTGCTCCAGTAAGCAAAAATGAGGATTTTGTGGCATTAACTAGAATAACTCTATTGATTTTCACATTGCTGAAGTCATTGAAAATTGCAACAAAATTTCACTTTCTGGTGGCTCACTAGGGTGGGGAACTATTAGAACTCCCTCATTATCAATGGTAGTCCCCAGGGGTGTTTCTCTTTGATGGATTTCAGCAAGAACTTCCCCTACCTTTGAAGGTACACTCGGTCTTGAGTGCAACATTTTGCACTGTTCGTGATCTTATAAGATACTGGAGTTGCATATGAGCTTGAGGCAATGTCTGTCAAAGATCGCACCAGGAAAGATTTCAAGGATTATCGGGTCACAATTTGTTGTGAAATTGCCTCACCTTGACAAGAAGATACAATTTAGTTACAACCAAATGTGACCTTCTCCATTTTAGAATGGTAACGAGTGGGTCTTTGATTTTCAGGTGTGACTTTCGCTTTCAAGCTACCATGCTAATAGCTACGCATGGTCTAGTTAATATATTACATATGACTAACATTTTCAAATAAATTCTTTCATTGTTAATCTCTTCTATGCTTGTTGCTGGTGTAGGATTAAATCTTGTTAAGTTAATCTCGACATTGCTAGGTCAATACTTGAACTTGTTCCGAATTTTTCACTATTTTACTTATTGTTAGTTAGCTTCTTGTTCCTAAAGAAAGCTGGAAGGCTAGTATTTTAATAACCCTACAGAAGTAAACTTAGGCACATGGAATAAGTGCTTACGGAAGTTGGAATTTTTCATGAATTAACACATAATAAAGTTAATATGTAGTTTTTTAGGAACCCTTGGTTGTTAATTATGAACATCTTCATATTTTAAAAGTTTACCAAAAGATTGCGATCAAGATCTACCTGTAGTAAATAGAAACCACAAACTGACAAAAGAATGCGATCAAGATCGACTGGTAGTAAATGGAAATCACAAACTGGCGAAAGATGCTCTCCTATTTATTTATCCATTTCAAGTGATGGGGGTGAACATGCACGTGAATCTGACTCTGTTAAGTTGACTTTCCTTGAGTCTTTACAACCTTGCAAAGACATGACGACCATGTTACCAGAATACAACAATACACCGGAATGTAATTTACTTATCGACTGCCCTTCGACGTATACGACTGAACTTGACTAATGCACTTCAATGAAAATAATAGAAAAAAATTCCTCAAGGGAGTAGCATCACTCTAAGCGAATATTACCAGCTTATGTCTTACCAAACAAGCCTCTCTATCAACATCAACTTCCAGATGTAAATGGTGGAGCTGCTAATGAAAGTCAAGAAGTTAACAATGCATCATGTAGTTATCAACTAAATGCATCACCTGTTAGTCACACCTGAAATGGGGCGTTGGGTAGAAGCATGATAGGTGCAAATACCTTTGGGTCTTTTGCTCTACTAATTTGCCTTCTGCTAGGTGGTTTTATTATTTCACGAAGTCACAATTACTTGCCTATACCATCTTGCTCTGCAAGTAGAATAGTATGATTGATCTGCAAAACAAAACATTGACGTCTTATTTACCTTCACAATCTGATGATACAAAACTCCTTTGCAGATGATGTGAAGAAATGGTGGATATGGGGTTATTGGATCTCACCTCTTATGTATGCACAAAATGCAATTTCAGTGAATGAATTATTGGGTCACAGTTGGAGTTATGTGAGAACATTTCTTTTGTGGAATCAAGTATCAGCAAGTAAAATTTAAGAGTTTCGCAGATTTGGAACCAAACAGAGCCTTCTCTAGGAGTATGTGTTTTGAGGGCACAGGGAATTTCCCCTGAAGCAAAATGGTATTGGATCAGTTTGGGGGCCTTGGTTGGTTACGTACTTCTGTTCAATGCTCTTTTCACAATGGCTCTTACATTTCTCAAACGTGAGTGCACTTTTTTTTTTTTAACTTATTAGGAAATGCATCATCCAGAAGTTTATGACTTCATGTTGTAAATTCGATTGCTATTCAGCTCGTATCTCTCCTTGCAGCATTTGTCAAATTTCATCCACCTATATCTGAGGAGACTTAAAAGGAAAAACATACCAATCTAATTGGTGAAGTGTTGGACCAATTATCTAGAGGGAAGAAATCTAGTCCACCCTCTTCATCCAAGGGTATATATTATATTTATGAAATACAAACTTAATTTCTCATTTTGACAATTTTATTGACTGGAAACTTGATTTACAGCTGATGGAATTATGAGGGAAGATAGCACAAATGAAACATCTAGTGATATAAATAAGAAGGGCATGATCCTCCCCTTCACTCTGCTTTCCATTACCTTTCACAACATACGATACTATGTGGGCATGCCGCAGATAATAATATATCCTTATGTACGATACAAATACATATACCTTATTTAACACTTGTATCTTACCCTTGTGCCTTGCACAGGAAATGAAAAGTCAAGGTGCGGAAGAAAATTGTTTGATGCGCCTCAAGGGTATAAGTGGATGTTTAAAGCCAGGAGTACTTACAGCACTAATGGGCATCAGTGGTGGTGGAAAGGCAACATTGATGGATGTGTTGGCTGGGAGAAAAACAGGTGGCTACATAGAAGGAAATATCACCATCTCAATCTCTTGTTTATTCTGCATTGCTTCGATCATCTGCTGATGTTGATTCTGCAACAAGGAAGGTTTGTCAGCTAAAAAGGATGGTCCCAAGCTTACGTTACTTAAGTTGATTCACCTAAAGATTATCTCAAGCTATTTCTTGCAGATGTTTGTGGAAGAGGTCATGGATCTTGTAGACTTGGCATCATTAAGAAATGCACTTGTTGGTTTGACAGGAGTAAATGGGTTATCAACTGAACAGTGAAAGTCAAGGTCGCATCTGGTAGTCACAACTGACCAGAGAAAGTCAAGGGTAGCTATTAGGATGGTAGCTTAAAAGCGAAAGTCACACCTGAAAATCAAAGACCCACTCGTTACCATTCCAGAATGGAGCAAGCCGCATCTGGTCGTGACCAAACTGTATCTTCTTGTGAAGGTGAAGCAATTTCACAACAAATTGTGACCTGTCAATCCTTGCAATCTTTGTTGGACATTGCCTCAAGATCATATGTGAATCCAGTGTCTTGTATTCTTATGAGACTACGGACAGTGCAAAATGTTGCATTCGAGGCCCGAGTGTACCTTCAAAGGTAGGGGAAGTTCTTGCTGAAATCCATCAAAGAGAAACACCAATGGGGACTACCATTGACAATGAGGGAGTCCTAATAGTTCCCCACCCTAGTGAGCCACTAGAAAGTGAAACATTGTTGCAATTTTCAAGGACTTCAGCAATGTGGCAATCAATAGAGTCGATGAAGGTATTCCAGTTGATGCCACAAAATCCTCATTTTTGCTTACTGGAGAAGTATGCTATGGAATTTCGAGAAGGGATGGCTATAGGTCTTATGTTGTCTTTTGCCAACTTAGTGACCAATATAAAACTGTTACATATTGATGATGTTCAATATACTTTTGAGGAGAGGATGAGAGCGCTAGCCTTCCTGGAGGAGAATGAAGTTGATGTCAGTCAATTACGTTCTTGGCTCTAAAAGCTGCTTGACACATTACAATCAGAGACAATTTGAGACTAGAAAGACATCAATTGAAGCAAGGATTGCAGAGAAAAAGGCCGACATTGATAGGCTTCAGTCATCCATTACTTAGTTGGAAAAACCATCTTGTAACTTGAACAAAATCTAACTAGTGCCCATAAGACTAAAGATTCAGCAATTTTGCAAAAGAGCCTCAATAATGCTTAGATATCTAAATTGGAAATGAGCATCTATGAAGTTGAAAAAAGTTACAATCAACTGTAGCAAGTTTCAAAGCAACAGCAAATTCCATAACTACCTTGTGTGATCTTGCTTGTCTAATCTTGTTTTGTCTGAAGCAAATTTCTTGTATGCCTCGTGGTGAATACTGCATTAAATGGTAGCTTGTTGGCTGTAAATTTAATCTCAGGGCAAAAGGTGTTGCCTCCATGAACAATGGTTTGTTTTGTTTGACTACGCACGAGTGCTTATCACTGTGCTTGCTGCATGCCTTTTGTAAATGATTATATTATCAAGTAAATTCTTATGCTTAAGTTATGGTTTTATTACCAACTATATTGTGGTTTGTTTTGTTTAAGTGAGCATGAGTGCTTATGCTTGCTTTTATTACCAACGAAGAATGTGCTTGTCATAAAAACTGCTACAATCGTTAAGGGGTGCTTATTTGTGTGAGATGATTAATATTGATTTTAAGTTGGATGGAATTGTTTTTATAATTCAGGGACGGTTTGCTTGATTAGGTTATGCTTAATTAATTTTGAAGGTAGAAGATTTTTTTTATTTGTCTATATGATAAATTTGGAAGAGAAATGATTTATTTGTCTTCTGAAATATAATTTATACACTTTCTCTCATCAAATACCAAATTCTCATAGCCTACCGCCTCAACTACAAAAGATTGAAAACTTTTACTTAAGATTATTCTAGCTTGATCATTTAATACCAAGTTTATCTTTGAAGCTGAATCCAATACTTTATTACATTTAAAATGTCATGACTTTCCAAGGCTCAAGATATGATTATGTTCAAGACATACACTAGTTATCACAAAGTTCTGATCATTTTAAATAGCAACATTAATCTTAGCTCTGTAATTCGTCTTAGAAGAAGGTCGAGGTTATAAAACATTTTTTGCTTGAGATACTTTCCTACCATTTTTAACACATCCAATAGAGAAATATTTTTGCTTTCCATCATCTCCATTTCTACCACCTAATTTGCAAATACCAAAACCAACATTCTAAGCATAAGAATTATAAAAGCAATGAACTTCTTCTTCAAATGAAAATGTCATTCCAATCTCAGGAAGCTTGACTTCATTTACACTAAATGGAGATGAGTCTTGATCTGCATGGTCATTGTTATCCTTTATCTCATTTGAATCAATTTTTCCTTCTTCCATTATACTTTCTTCACCTACATGTATTAAAAACCAACCAAAACACATGATACTACATCACATCATAAAGATCGATCAAAAGGAGCAGTCAATTCGAAGGTAAATTCATCTGTTCAAAATCGACTGGAAATCTAACAACACATGATACTACCTCATATAATAGTTGACAATTCATAACATGAATGTTGCACTACTTTGTTTAGAGTTCATATGAAGAAAAAAACTTTCATTTCACAGTACTACCATAGATATATTTTCTTTCTTTATTACCGATAAATTTACAACATCTGCAAGTACTTTGAACGACCAAAATTAAGTTCATGCACTAATCCCACCTACTAGTAAAACTCAGAGATACTCCATAACTACCAGTAAAACTCAGAGACACTCTACAACATCTACAAGAAGAAGAAGAAGAAGTTGATTACCTCAAAGAGTACTCAAACTCAAAGTCACTGCTCCTTGCTGCTATAACTTGATGTGCTTCTTTGATTCCTTGGAAGAGAGAGGGAAGAAGGAAGATGCGTGGATGAGTTAGGGTTGGGTTACCATGAATTGCAAAAAGAAAAGATGTAGAAGAAGAAGTTGATTACCTCAAAGAGTACTCAAACTCAAAGTCACTGCTCCTTGCTGCTATAACTTGATGTTCATCTTCGATTCCTTGGAGAATACTGTAGGAGACGAGACTCGCTGAGGGAGACTAGCCTCGCTGAGGGAGAACCGTGAGTGAGAACGCTCCTCTCTTCGAGAACGCTGGGAGGAGGAAGACGAGGCTCGCTAGGAGGAGGAAGAGAACGGAAGGAGAAACGACTGCGGCGCTTTCGAAGAAGTTAGGGCACGTGACTAATTTCACTGGAAGGAGGACGAGAACGGAAGGAGAAGCGGCTACGGCGCTTTCGAAGAAGGTAGGGCACGTGAGGCAATTTGTCGTGAGTAGTCTTCATTCGCAAAGCGGAGAGAGAGGGCTGAGGTGAGGGTGGCCACACCGGCTGCCAACGGGGTTGTCGCGCCCAGTATCATTTCTCAATTTGGAATATAATTTATGTATATTTAAAAATTTGAGATCTTCAAGATATTGATTCTATTTGAGATTTGAATTCTGATGTTTAAATAATTTTATTGAATAAATTCAAAATATAATTTATGTACCACACTTAGAAATGGATTTTCAAAATATTCATTTCAGTAAGATTATATTTGACTAGAGATAATGTAATCAAGTTTGTAATATAATTAGTTTAGAATGTAATTAGATTACACGTTATAATTTAGAATATAAAATTTTATAATTTTTTTATAATTCAGATTATATTATATTATAGTTTTAAAATTTTAATAATCAATCTTATAATATAATATTGATTACTAAAAGACTGTTTACCCTTCACCAAATGTAATTTAAGTGTTTTATCATTACATCACACTCACAACGAAGACTCTATATATATAATGATCATTCAAAATATTTCTTTCAAATGTTTTCTCCACCATAAAACATTTGGTTATAATAATAAATTATTATTATTATTATTATTATTATTATTATTATTATTATTATTATTATTCCGACGCTATAATAATTTAAAAATGTTATTTATACCATATGTTATTTAAAAATAATAATTATTTTATAATAAGTAAGACACCAAAGTGCTCACATAAAAATGCTCATAACCGTTTGAGATAAAAGCATATCCATATAATAGTTTATTGGAGGTCGATCTGGGTGGTGATTATTTTTTTAATACCCTCTTCTAATGTTGGATAATATCACCTACAATAAATTAATATGATTTGATTTTAGATAAGATCTCGGATTGACAGAAGCTTCATACATCAAACTATCCTTTTTTATTGTTAAACTAAAATTTAGTAAGACGAACTAGAGATCAATAGTTTTGATTGCGTTGAGTTGATGATGCAGCAAAAACTTGAATAAATCGATAACACAACACAAACAAGGTTGGTTTTTACTTGATTCACCGCCTCCAAAGGTGGCTATGTCCAAAATCTAGTCCTAATGGCTACTACTATTATCCTTATCCTTCTTGGATACTTCCAGAGGAGGAGAAATTTCTTACAACTTATTTTACAACTAAATACAGAGATACATAGATACAATGAAATCAAAAGAAATTGAAACATATACGTTTACACAAATAAGTTTTGATGTTTCTTATTGCTTTGATTGTCTCTTGTTAGTCCGAAAATACAGCAACGCTTCGTCCTTAAACCTCCTATACTTCGATTTCCCTCAAAATCCACTTTTATAGGCCGTTGTTCGTGTTAATTTTAGCTTATCAATCAATTTCTAGCTTCCATCAATCAACTACTTGTTGAATTTGACCATTAAATCTACAAAATCACGTAGTTTGACCATCATCAATCAACTACTAAACTCTAGTAGTTGACTAATCATGAACACAAATAGTCGAACTCGCAGTCGAGAATCTTATTTAAGAAACTAAATTTTAAGTATGAGTAATAATACATGATCCTGTGCGGAATCTGAGTCAGATGAAGGTTGGATGAGTTGTCGTTGACGTTGACAGAGAGGCAACTGGGACTCCCTTTTTGTATGTGACCCCCGGAATGGACCCTCAAATGGTGTTGACGGGTGACGATGACTGAGCCGGCAGTCCTTGAGCTCTGCACACACTCAGACAAGTACGGGGAACATTAGAGGCCAAGAACCAGGGAAAAAGTTCCCAGAGCAGGCCCTCGGATGCTCAAGTCAGATACTTTTTTCCCAGAAGAACAGTATACGAAGAAAGAAGAAAAATAGAAGACAAGTGCGAATGTATGAGAGAGCATACCTGCGTAAGGAAAAGGTCCTCCCTTTTTATATGACAGTGTGTACCTCTAGAATCTGACAGGTGTCAGGGTATATCGGGCGTCAGGACCTGTCTGGTGATGAAAGACACATGACAACCTTTTGTGGATGTGAAGAAGGTTCCATTCGTGGATATCAGTAGACCAGTGGAATATTCTCTGACAGACAGTAATTATTCTCTGACAGACCATTACGATTCCATGGCCTTGTTGTCGTCTAGCGCCTTCTGTCCCGTTCGGGTATGTCTAGGGCAACGCGGGATGGTCGGGAGTTAGCTTACTGGGAGGATCAAGTATGGTGTAACCGAGCTAGAAAACCTGACCGATCGGAGTAAATCAGGCAGCACCTCGACTGCCCCCCGTGCCGTAGACCTAGGCATCGTAGATCTGGAATCCTAGTCTGTGAAAAATCCGATTGGGTACCCTGTTATGATGTCCTCAATCAGTCTTACCTAACTGTCAAAATATCTTGACTTCTGATTGTCACGTCCCTTTGATTTCTGATTGTCATGTCCTCTTGACTTTAATTTTTATCAAACCCCACCATTATGCGCTGGATCAATACCCATTTAATAAATGGATTAAAATTTGTAAATAGAACAGGGCGGCAATTGATGAGGACTGTTAACCACAAACATCTATATAAATTATAAATATTATTTTTTTTTCTTTAATTGAATAAACGGCTTACCTGAAAAAAAAAGTTATATTTATTAATTTATACGTCCACTAAATAATAAATATAAATTTTACATTATTTGATTACCCGATTTATGGATAATTTTTGTGAACTAACTCGCAAAGCAAATCAACAACAAATCATGTAAATTATAAATAGATGGAGCCGGTTTTTTTTTATCGCCCATAAATTAATCTAAATATTTATGCAATAATTATATCATTGAGTTTTACGAATATAAATCAAAATACATTATGTTTATATCAAAAATCAACGTTAATGTCTCTTATTTTGTAAAATAAATACACTAAAATTTATAAAAGCAAATTAATATCCTATTCTTTTAAAATACCTTCCAGAGTATAATTTTTTTGAAATTGCTATCGGTTTGATAGCTTTTAGTAAAGGCTTCTGATCCCGTCCGGAAGCTGAGTCGGACGAAGGCTGATCGCGGGGGCGTAGTTGTTGACGGAAAGTCGTGGGTGATTCGGCTCCCACGGGCGGCTGACGTTGCTGCAGGACCCTGCGCACACTCAGACGATCCCCCCTTCACGTTAGAGACCAGAACCCAGGGAAAAAATCCCCGGATCAGGCCCTCCGACGCTCAAGTCAGGTCCTTTTTCCCCAGAAAAAACAGAGAGAAGAAGAAGAAAGAAAACAGTTGTGGAAAAAAGGTGACGAGGGAGTGTGTGTGCGTACCTGTGTACGAGGGATTTCTCGCCTTTTATGCCTCCTCTCCTAGAACCTACCATCCTCCCCGAAAACGTTAGGCGCTGGGCTTTGTCGTCTAGTTCCGGACACCTGTCGTACTGCTATTTGTCGTGAAAGCATCTTTCTGTTTAGGAACCTCCGCCTTCGCGCATGGGTTTTATCTTGTAGTGGAGGACATCTGTCGTGTTGTCATTGGTTATGAAAGCATCTTCCCGTTTAGAAACTCCCGCCTTCGCACTCATCGCTGATACGCAATGATGACCCCTTGACGGTCAACTGTGCTCTTCCGGCTCCTGCATGGCTCAGCTTATCCGATCTATTATGGTCTGCTTCTGCCTCGCCTCCTTCTACCAGACCGAACTCCTCAGCACCCCCTGCCACCCGGGCTGACTCTGAACAGCTCTGCCAACCCCGATCTACGATTTGTGACTTGTACTCCCGGGCCTTCGAATCGCAGACCTGCCGGCTTGACTCGCCTCTACACAGCTCTGCTACTGCCGACCTGTGCCTTGTGACTTGCACTCCCGGGCCTTTGAATTACAGACCTGCAGGCCCATCCGTCTATACACAGCTATGCCGATCCTGACCTGTATCCTGCGCTTTGTATTTCCTGGCTCTCAACCGCAGGCCTGTAGCTCGGTCTGCTTCTGATCAGTTCTGCCGCTTCCGACCCGTGGCCTATACTCCCAGTCCTTTGGATCACGGGCCTGTAGCTCGGAATACTTCTGATCAGTTCTGCCGCTTCCGATCCGTGGCCTATACTTCCAGTCCTTTGGATCGCGAGCTTGTAGCTCGGAATACTTCTGATTAGTTTTGCCGCTTCCGACCCGTGGCTTATACTTTCAGTCCTTTGGATCGCGGGCCTGTAGCTCAGAATACTTCTGATCAGTTCTGCCACTTCCGACCCGTGGCCTATACTTCCAGTCCTTTGGATCGCGGGCCTGTAGCTCGGAATACTTCTGATCAGTTCTGCCGCTTCCGATCCGTGGCCTATACTTCCAGTCCTTTGGATCGCGGGCCTGTAGCTCGGAATACTTCTGGTCAGTTCTGCCGCTTCCGATCCGTGGCCTATACTTCCAGTCCTTTGGATCGTGGGCTTGTAGCTCGGAATACTTATGATCAGTTCTGCCGCTTCCGACCCGTGGCCTATACTTCCAGTCCTTTGGATCACGAGCCTGTAGCTCGGATCATCTCAAAACAGCTCGGCCGATCCGACCCATGCCCGGTGTTCCGCCTGCCGTCTTCCCTCGTCTTGCAACTGTTTTGCCCCTTGATCAACCAGTCTGCCTGACCTCTGACTACCCCGCATGCTTGCCTTTGACCGCCCCGTCAGCCTGACCATTGGCTGCCGCGTCACCTTGACTATTGACCGCCACGTCCTCTTGACTTTTGACCGCTACATGGCCTTGACCCTTCTCACTCCTTCCTCTTGGGCCTCTCCATTATCAACCGTATCACAAGCCTCCCTCACAAGTCTAGTCGAAGGAGGACGACAGTCTGACTGACTAGACATCAGCATATCTTTAAGATCTCCGCATATCTCTATGACCTCAGCCTATCTCTGTGTCTCTACCTCAGCATATCTCTGCGGGCTCTGATTCCTGCCTCACACATCCACCTTTGTGTCGCGTCGCCTGGGATATTGAGCCTCTTTAATTGCTTTACCAATCGTTTGGGGTACCGTGCTTACCCAATTGCTTTGACTTGAAGACACGCTCCCCCCTTTTTAAAGGACCTTCCAGCCGCCTCCCTGTCATGTTCTTCTTCTTTCAGGCTTCCTACCTCCTTTTGCTAGCCCGCGTTCCACCAGCTTCCTCCCAACGCAATGCATTCTCCTTCTTCTGATGAGGTTGATCAACTACCCTCCCAAAAGCGGATAGATCAACTCACCTCGCAACTTGCCGAGAAAGAACGCGAACTAGAGCGCATGTCCAGGGATCGAGCTCGTCAGCTGGCTGCCTTGCATGATATGGACGCCCTGTATCGTCTTGCAAAATCTCGCGTGCATGCAGAAAAGGTGATGAAAGACGAATACCAGTCTGATCTGCTGCACCAACTTAGTCGTCAAGACCGTTTGCAACGAGAGCATGAGATAGAGTTATCCCTTCTCCGCACGTGCCTTGACGTCAAGCAAGACACTATCGCTCAGCAACAAGCAGTCATCGATTCCCTACACGCGGAGCTGGCTCGAGCTTTGAACACCCCGGGGGCTCCTGAGTCCCCAGACATTTCTTCACACGGCAGTGTTCATTCTCCATGACCAATCCTTTCCCCGAGTTAAAGATGGTCTGGGTGATAGTTGTCTCAGTGGCTCCTTTCCCACAAGACGCTCCTGCTTGTAGCCTTAGCTGTATCCCCTACCTATTGAGCTGTGTCGCTGTACTTGTCTGTCTGTCCATTTCCGGCATAGTCTTTCCTGCTTAATTTTCACCTAGCAAGGATTCTTAGAAAGTGGCCCGTATGTAAGAGATAAGAGTCGCTTCATGATTCCTTTTCATGTATTGTAAGAGATAAGAGTCGCTTCATGATTCCTGATTTCACGGTCAACACTAATGCTGTATGAATATGGTGTATGGCCTCCCGCATTCCGTGTCGTGCATATTTGCTGCATATTTGCAATTTGCATAAAGGAGCTAAAATGAAGTCAGATGTGGCTGACCTGATTATTTGAAAACGCTTCGCACAATGTGAGGCATATCCCTCTAAGAGGTAGTTAGGTGTGGACGTCGAGTTCGCTTATGATCTTCACAGGGGGGGTTGATTTTTGATTCCCGCGTGGGGCCGACCTAAAAGATCGTTGGGCGTGAGGACAGAGCTCACTTTTGATTCTCGCGTGGGAGCCGACCTGAAAGGTCGTTGGGCGTGAGAGCAGAGCTCACTTATAACTCGCACTGAGGCGAGAGTCTGGGACTACCGACCTAAAAGGTCGTTGGGCGTGAGCACAGGGCTCACTTTTAATTCTCGCATGGGAGCCGACCTGAAAGGTCGTTGGGCGTGAGAGCAGAGCTCACTTATAACTCGCACTGAGGCGAGGGTCTGGGACTACCGACCTAAAAGGTCGTTGGGCGTGAGCACAGGACTCACTTTTAATTCTCGCATGGGAGCCGACCTGAAAGGTCGTTGGGCGTGAGAGCAGAGCTCACTTATAACTCGCACTGAGGCGAGAGTCTAGGACTACCGACCTAAAAGGTCGTTGGGCGTGAGCACAGGGCTCACTTTTAATTCTCGCATGGGAGCCGACCTGAAAGGTCGTTGGGCGTGAGAGCAGAGCTCACTTATAACTCGCACTGGGGCGAGAGTCTGGGACTACCGACCTAAAAGGTCGTTGGGCGTGAGAGCAGAGCTCACTTATAACTCGCACTGAGGCGAGATTCTGGAACTACCGACCTAAAAGGTCGTTGGGCGTGAGCATAGGGCTCACTTTTAATTCTCGTATGGGAGCCGACCTGAAAGGTCGTTGGGCGTGAGAGCAGAGCTCACTTATAACTCGCACTGAGGCGAGAGTCTGGGACTACCGACCTAAAAGGTCGTTGGGCGTGAGAGCAGAGTTCACTTATAACTCGCACTGCGGCGAGAGTCTGGGACTACCGACCTAAAAGGTCGTTGGGCATGAGCACAGGGCTCACTTTTAATTCTCGCATGGGAGCCGACCTGAAAGGTCGTTGGGCGTGAGAGCAGAGCTCACTTATAACTCGCACTGAGGCGAGAGTCTGGGACTACCGACCTAAAAGGTCGTTGGGCGTGAGCACAGGGCTCACTTTTAATTCTCGCATGGGAGCCGACCTGAAAGGTCATTGGGCGTGAGAGCAGAGCTCACTTATAACTCGCACTGAGGCGAGAGTCTGGGACTACCGACCTAAAAGGTCGTTGGGCGTGAGCACAGGGCTCACTTTTAATTCTCGCATGGGAGCCGACCTGAAAGGTCGTTGGGCGTGAGAGCAGAGCTCACTTATAACTCGCACTGAGGCGAGAGTCTGGATACTCCGATCCGAGACCGGTGGCGATGGCGCTGGTCCGAGACCAGTAATAACCCCCGAACGGCAAAGGCATAGATGCATAGCTCTTCTTCACCCCCATCTGTCCCGCTTACGCCAGCCTCATTGCTTTAGTTAATCTGGTCGTTATTGCTAGCTTTGGGCTTACTCATATGCGCTGTGTTTCTTCCTGCAATTGCATCTCGCACAGTATAGAAATAAGAATAAAAAAGGGAGCGTAAAAACCTTACTCAACCCCTGGACCGCAGTGCCTTTGTATCTTATGATGACCCCTCAGTTCTTGCGACGCGCCCGGCTAGCTGCTTGGATCAGGGCTACTTTTCTGGTCTGGCAATCGCTTCCACTGTCCCGTCTTATCTGTGACCCTTTTGAATTGCTTGGCCTCCGCAGCTTCATGAAACTTCCCGCCTAGCCTCGAGCCTTTCACGAAGAATGCTTCTTTTTTGAGGCCACGCCCCTTCATGATTACCTTGCCTTGTCGACTTTTAATGCGTTCCTTCTCGCGATGACACCTGTCCTGCGCCTTTATTGCACACGCCCCCTGACGCCAGCATCTGACCCCCTTTCGCACCCTTCGGTGCTTATTTCCCATCCGACGGCGTTGAGGTGCGTTACCCCAAAAAGATAGTCGGCTCGACTCTCGATGGTTCCTAAGAATGAATGAGCTTTATAAACCCTAAAGGCAGTCCGCTTTCCTTACTCCGACGCTTCGCCCTCCTCCTCTCTTCGTTCGCGACCGTTTCTAGCGGTGCAGCTCCTCGTCTTTCTGCTTGCGTCTGACCTGTGACCCTTCTTGTCTTCATCCCCCTCGCCTGCTTGCCCCTCACAGTCATGGATGGTAAGGACCCCCTCTGGTATTCACATTACATTTCTGATTTAGACCATCACGACCTGTCTTCACTGCAATCAAATTTGGGGCTAGACACCACATATGAGCTTCGCCTTCCCACGACAGCTGAACATCCTTCCTCCCGAAGGGTTTATCACTGTCTTTAAGGATCAAATCTTAGGCGGTCTTCGCTTTCCTTTGCATCCTTTTTTCTCTAAGTTGAGTCAGTACTGCAATATCGGTATCTCTCAATTTGCTCCCAATGTATTCCGAGCAGTCTGCGGAACCATCATCTTATGCCGTATTTATCGAATTCCCTTGACCGCTAGACTGTTCCATCACTTCTATTCCTTCCGGCGAGCTGAGGCAGGGGTATTCAATGTTCAGGCCAAGCCGGGCCTTAAGTTTTTTGATGACCTACCTTCTTCCAATAAAAGCTGGAGGTCTCGCTTTTTCTTCCTTAAGCCCCCTGCCCCTTTAACAGGGCCTTCTCAATGACATTCTCTCCTTGCTTCGGACTTCCCTTCACATGTCCACGAACCTGCCTGCTCCGCAGCTGCGGACAAGCTAAGGGGTGTTGTTGTTCGCCTGTCTGTGCTGATGCTGGAAGGCATTCTGCACACTTTTGGCTTTAGTCCTGTTTCCACAGAAATCGGAGCTCCTTTCGGTAAGATGTTACTTTTTATATGCCGCTCTTCGCTAACTGAGGTGCTTTTTTCCCTTTATTCTTGCAGTGGCCGCCTTACTCCGCTCCTTTGCCAGCCAAGAGACGCCAGCGGTGGCCGTTCTGCAAGCTCTGAATGAAGAGCTGACGCAAGGTCTACCTTCTGATCCCGCCGTTGCCGCCGGTCCGCAGCTTTTGGAAACCCAACCTCCTGATGCAGACTCAGCCCTACCTCGCATCTCTGATCAACCTACAGCTGAGCCACCACCTGCAGGACAAGTGCCTTCTCTCCCTCCAACTATGAAGCTGCGCCTGTCACGCAAAGGCAAAAGGATGGCCCCAGCCACCGCAACTTCTCCTCCGCCTCCTCGCCGTCAACGTGTAGTGAGCATCTCCTCTCCCATCAGGTCCTCGGACACGAGCTCGACCCAGGAGACAAGTTTGGCCCTGGAGAGGGCCTCTGATCTGGAGGTGGCAGACCCGCCATTAGACCTGACCGCTTCGGTGCCCATCCAGGGTATATTCCCTGCCCCGCCTTCGTCCTCTAGCGACCAGCCCCCGGACTTGCTGATGTCCTCCGCCTCTTCTTGCGCCTCCAAGCTCGGCCACGCCACTCCCGAACCTGCCCTCTACAGACCTGGCCTTTGAAGCTTCCTGGAGGATCCCTTCAGAGACTGACCCTGCCTACACGCCCGCTGCCGATTCATCGCCTCTCTTCGGTAGGGTCAACTTCTATGGGGACCTGGCCATCACCTGGCAATCAGCCAGTCAGCAGTTCTGGGATAGCAGTTCTCCTTTGGGGGAATTTGATCAAATTGCTCGTTCCCTAGTGGCGGTAAGCTCTTTCTATTTTTTTTTTCATCCGTGTATTTCTGTAACCTCCTTTTTCTTCTTCCGGCCCCTTGCAGACCTGCTCCGCGAGTCTGAGTGTCGTACAGCGAGCGACCGAACTTCAGCGGGAGAACGCGGCGCTCAAGGCACGTCTTCAGGAATTGGAGCACCCTGCGACTTCCTCCGCTCCTCCTGAGCCTTCTCTGGGAAGCTTGGACGCTTATCTGCGTACCGTTGGGGAGTCAGCGGCCTCTGCTCGGGCTATTTCCCATGCTGCCTTTGATAAACTTCAACAGTTGGAGGCGGCTTTGAAGACAAGTGAATCTTCCTTAGCTTCTGAAGCGGATCGTCACCGAGCGACAATTTCTGAGCTGAAAGCCAAGGAGGCAGAGCTGCTCTCCCAATCAGAGGAGTCGACGGTGCTACGGCAAGGTCAGGAACTTTTGCAAATGAGGTTGGCTGATGCCCAGGCCTTAGCTAGCGCTGCCGCTAGCCGGGAAGCAACCATGCGGACACAATGGGAGGCTTGCCAAGCCACTCTCCAATCTTTGCAAGCGGAGTTATTGAGGGCCCAGGAAACAGCTACTCAGGGCCAGAGCGACTTGTCCGTGGCGCACGCTGAGGCTGCGGAGAACCGGGGCAGTTTGGAGGTGTACCGAGCTGGCGAGTCAGAGCGGCTGAAGGCGTATAGACTGGCCTATGTCCGCTCTTCCTTCTTCCTCCATAAGCTGGGACGCTGGATGGTCTTGCTGCTCTGCCATGGAGCCGCTGGTGGGATCAGGCAGGCCTTTGAGCAAGGTTTCCTACGCTCGGCACCTCCTGCCACCTTCTTGGACACAGCTCGCCTAACCAGGGAATTGTCGCAAGAAACCTTCCCGTCCTTCAAAGCAGATGAGGGACTCTTCCTCTTGGAGGCTCCTCCGCCTGCAGCCGATTTCGCTCCCGAGGATATTTCTGCCCAGGCCCCTCCCATTGCTGCGTCTGAAGCGTCTGCTGATCCCGCATCCGCCGACATAGTGCCAGCCGACCCCGGGCTGACTTTCAGTGATTGTGTGCCTTCTCCCCCTGATGTCGTATGATGAGTGATATATTGTAATGTTCACCTCTTATGTGTTGAGGCTGATCCTTCCTTGATTGTACTTGTTCGCGTGGTCGTATTGAACTTTGGATAATTGTCCCGCTTCCCCTTCATGCATCTTTAGCTTATTCCTTTTCTTAGTAGGTTGCCCGGGACTTTGGTAGGTCTCTGCTAATCTGTTCGCCCTTGCTTGTTCACCCGTTTCGTTCAGCCACGTAGCTCTTCCTCCGATAACTGCCTTTATACCTAGTCCGGCCAGGGCTAACTTTTACCTCGCATATCCCCGCAGCCCGCTGACCCGATCTACCCATCTTTCCAATGGTTCTTCCGTACCCTTTTGCCTTGGTTGAAGCGACTTCCTTGGGAGACACTTCGTATCTCGTGCCCTTGCCTTTCCCATAATGCCCCCCGGTTATATTTCCGAGGATCATCACAAGGCGGACCAGCGCATCAGGGTTCTTCCGTACCCCGCATTCAACCGTCCGTTGTCCATCTTACGAAAATGTCCTTCCTCCGCAATACCTATAAGTATCTTCTTGCTTTTTCCCATTCCTCATGGTTCGCCGCCATCGTGGAGCACCCAAGCGTCGCTGCCGCCGACTGATTTTTTTCCGAGGTCATGCCGCGCTCCTTCCTTTTTCCCTAGTCCCCTCTCTTCGTTCATTCCTTCTACCTCTTGAGATAATCTTCCTTGCAATGGCTTCTCCTTCTTGGACTTCCTTGCTGGCGGAGCATTTCCCAGGCGCTTCAACTTTCGCTGAGTTAGATTGGGATGACCTACGGTACACTTACGAACTCCCCACTAGCTTTCGCCCCATCATCCCTACTGGTGTGAACTTGTACTTCGACCCTCCGCCTGGTTCGTGCACTTTCTTTACTAAACAATTTGTATCTGGCCTTCGCTTGCCCCCTCATCCTCTTTTGTCTGGAGTGTGTCGCTACTTTAGGCTTCCCCTAGGTCAGCTAACTCCCAATTCTATAAAGATTCTATGTGGCTTCGTAATACTTTGCGAAGTTTGTGAGGTTTCCTGGTCAGCTCCCCTTTTTCATTGCTTCTTCGCTCTCGTTCGGCGCGCCGATGGTTTCTTTGATTTCCAAGCCCGCAGCCAAACTGCTTTCTTTTCTTCTCTTCCTTCTCCCAGTGCTAACTGGAAGAAAAAATTCTTTTTTCTCCGATTTCCGGAGGAAATAGACTGGCCCATGCATTGGCAACCTGAACTGCCTCTGACTCCGGCGCTGGACGAATTCCACATGGATCTTCACTATGCCACGGCTGCTACTCGAATGGAAGAGTGGCGCTTGGATTTGACAAGGCTGCTATCTGAAGACCTACTCTCTTTCTTCAAGCTAAGCCGTTGTACCTCTGACACACCGCGATCCTTAGGTAAGTTCGTGTTGAGTGCCTCCTTTTTCGATCACTTTCCCTGTGAGAATGACTTCTCGTGTTGGCGCCTTCAGCTGAGGTTCTGCATCGTGCATCAGAGGTTCTGCCTCTACCCCTCGATGACCTGGAGATAATGCGGCACGATCGGGCAATCTTGGATAAGAGGCTACTCCCTCATCTTGGATCTGCCTCAGTCGGGGCAGCGACTCAGCCTGCTTCCAGCCCTGCCTCACACGCCGCTTCTCCTTCGCCTGCCGCCTCGAGCCGAGGTCGGGGTCGTGCTCCAGCCGGCCGTCCGACCCGACGCGTCTTCCGAGGAGCACCCCGAACCTCCCGACGTGGTCGCGCAACCCTTCATCATGCAGGCCTAAGCTCATCCGGCCGGGGCGCCTCAGACAGGGGTGCGACAGCCTCTTCACAGGGTCAGCCTCGCTCTGATGACTCTGACTCCGATAACCAGCCCCTGCTTCACAGGAGGCACCGAAGACCAGGTCTGGCTCTATAAACGGTTAACTCTAATCCTTTTATTAACATATCACCCCCTGCGGTCGTCGTGGGCTGGCTCTGACCTTACTCTCTTCTTCATTTTTGTTTTGTTTCTCTGGCAACCTCTCCCGACCCTTACAGGGGAAGGCCAGCTGCATTCCGTTCCGCTCCTACTACTGAAGAGGGAGACAACCCCTTCTTCATTTTTGTTTTGTTTCTCTGGCAGCCTCTCCCGACCCTTACAGGGGAAGGCCAGCTGCATTCCGTTCCGCTCCTACTACTGAAGAGGGAGACAGCCCAGGTGATCATCAAAACCCCGCGCCAACTGGGCTTGCTCCCAAGTCACCTCCCGCTCCTCCTGATGCTGACGCTGGCCCTTCTCAGCCTTCCTCCTCCACCCGCCATCGTTACCGGACCACCATCCCTTCTGAAGCTGCTCTAGCTCGGCGGCCTGACGCCCCCACGAGCCTTCTCATGATGAAAGACTGCCTCGGCAGTTTATGGGCAGAGAGCATGGATCAAATGGGTGGTGCTCCGCCGTTAGTCCAGATGGATAGGTTCTCGAAATCCTGGGCTAAAGTAAGTACTCTTCACCTTACACTGGGTATTGGTTGACCTTAACCGAGGGTTACATCTTCCATCCAGACTCATGCAGAATCTTTAGTGCTGACCCAATCTTTCCACACCCTCCATCATGAAAGCAAAGAACTCCGGGAGAGAGTCTCCGAATTAGAGCTGCAACTGAACGACCCTGCCCAAGCCAGTTATGCTTTGCGGGCGGAGATTCAGGCCCTAACCAATCAGACTGACCGTCAGAAACGGTCCCTGATACAGGTGAAGGATGAGCTCCGAGCCATGAGGGAGGAGAGAGCTGCATCTGAGGCAGGGTATCAGCAACAACTAGCCCACCAAGCTCAGGTGATACAGTCCAGGGATACCCTTCTGCAGGAGAGAAGCGAGAAATTGGAAGTTCAAGCGGCTCAACTGGAAACTCAAGCAGCAGAATTGAGGGCGCTGAAAGCAGAACTGTCACAATCCCGAGCGACATTAACTGGAGTATCCACCGCCTTAACCGTCTATCAAGAAGGAGAGGAGGCTCGTTGCCTGCGAAGCCGAATGTCGTATCTGACTTCTCCCGGATTTCTATCCCAGGCTGGGGCACGCTTCGCTACGACCGTGCCATACACAGCGGCTGGGGTTATCAGGCAATTGCATGCACAGGGCTTCTTGAGCTCCATCCCCTCATCAGACTTTTTGGATCACGACCAAATCATTCAGGGCTTTCTGGATGAGATTTTTGCTCCTTTCAAATGATCTGTACTAGCCACTTTAAATTGAGAAATTTTTACATGTACACATGCCTCTTCGAATTTTTGATTGACTATCCTACCGTCTTTGGAACCCTCGGCCGACCTAGCTCATACCCATAGAGTCGGCACCCTTCAAACTCGATAGGGCCGTAGGTAGTTAACACTCCAAGGTCGGTCTAGATTCCTTCCTTGAGCATCCCGCAAATAATAGGCCCCTGATGCCAGCTTCTTGATGACTTTGTACGGTCCGTCCCATTGTGGCGCTAGCTTTGTCACTTCCCCTAAGGGTTTCACTTACTTCCAGACTAGGTCTCCTTCTCCGAAGAAACGAGGGATCACCCTTCTGTTATAATTCTGTCTCATCCTTTGTCTATATGCTTCCAGCCTAGCAGCTGTTTGTTCACGGATTTCACTGATGAAATCTAGCTCAGCCAGCCGTCGCTCTGCGTTCCCTTCGTCATACATCATTCTTCTCACGGACGGTATCCCGACCTCCAGGGGCACCACCGCTTCATTGCCGTATACTAAATGAAAAGGTGTCAGACCTGTACTTTCCCGGGGTGTCGTACGATAGGCCCATAAAATGCTTGGAAGCTCGTCTACCCAACTGCCTCCTGTGTGATCCAGCTTGACTTTGAGCCCCCGCACTATTTCTCGGTTAACTACCTCTGTCTGACCATTGCTCTGCGGATGCGCCACCGAAGTGAAGGCCTGCGTTATGCCGAACCCCTTGCACCAATTTTGTATCTTGCGCCCTTGAAATTGTCTGCCATTGTCCGACACCAGTTTGTGAGGCAAGCCGAATCTGCAAAAGATATTCTTCCATAAGAACTGGATCATTGCGTCTTCCGTGATTCTGGCTAGAGCTTCCGCTTCCACCCACTTGGAGAAGTAATCTACTGCTACCAGCAAGAAACGTCTTTGCCCCGTGGCCATCGGGAAAGGTCCCACGATATCCATATCCCACTGGTCAAACGGGTAATACACTATAGAAGTTCTCAGCAACTCTGTAGGTCGGTGCGTCAGGTTCTGGTACCTTTGGCATGACAGACAAGTATTCACCAACTTCTGTGCATCCTTTTGCAAGGTAGGCCAGAAATACCCGCCCAATAGCACTTTCCGGGCCAACGTTCTCCCACCCGCGTGATTACCGCAGCACCCCAAGTGTATCTCCCGTAAGGCCTGATCCGCTTCTTTTATATTCAAGCACTTGAGCAGAGGTCTAGAGAAAAACCTTTTGTAGAGTTGATCTCCAATCATGATATAAGAATGGGCCTGTCTCCTGAGCATACGCGCCTCTTCTAGGTTGGTGGGTATAATCCCCTGCTGGAGGAAACTCATTATGGGCGCCCTCCAATCAATTACTCCTCCCAAATTATTTTGCAGGTCGATCTGAGCTATAAGGAAGGTCTGCGCTATAGATCTATCAAGCACCCAAGTAGTCAGGGAGCTGGCCATTTTAGCTAGTTCATCTGCCCTTTCATTTTCAGCCCTGGGAATCTTGGTGACTATGACCTCTTTAAAATCTTTCCTCATCTTCTCATAGGCCTCCTTGTAAACTTGCATCTTTTCATTGTTTGCTTCGAAATGCCCGGTCACCTGCTGAGTTACTAACTGCGAATCTGAGTATATTACGACTCGGCTTGCCCCCACATGCCGAGCTGCCTGTAAACCTGCCAATAGGGCTTCGTACTCTGCCTCATTGTTGGTAGCTCTGAAATTTAGCCGCACAGCCAGTTGCATAATGTCCCCCTGCGGAGATATTAAGAGTGCGCCTACACCACTTCCCCGATGGGTAGCTGATCCGTCTACATAAATTTTCCAGACCTCCTCCGAGTCTGCTTGGTAAACTTCTGTCAAGAAGTCCGCCAGAGCCTGAGCTTTGATAACGGTCCGGGGCTGATACTGTATATCATATTCCCCTAGCTCGGTTGCCCATTTGATAAGTCGACCTGCTACCTCCACCTTGGTAAGGGCTCGACCCATTGTACTGTTTGTCAGAACGGTAATAGGATGTGCCAAGAAATAGGGTCGGAGGCGCCGAGCCATGAGAACAAGTCCGTAAACCAACTTTTCCAGGGCCGTGTATCGAGACTCAGCCCCCTTCAATAGATGACTGAAAAAATACACTGGCCGTTGTACATTGTCCTGCTCTTTAACCAGCACGGCCCCCACGGCCTCAGGGGTGGCTGACAAATAGACCCAAAGAGGCTCTCCCACAACAGGCTTAAATAGTGATGGTAAGGACTCCAGGTATTGCTTTAGCTCTTCAAAGGCCTGTGTGCACTCCCCCGTCCACTGAAACTTGGCTGCCTTCCTGAGCACTTTGAAGAAGGGCGTCGCTCGATCTGCAGATCTGGAGATAAATCGGGACAGTGCTATTATCCTGCCGACCAGCTTCTGGGTTTCCTTCAGATTTTGAGGGATCTGCATGTCCCGAAGTGCTTGCACCTTCTCAGGATTGACCTCTATTCCTCGTTCGGTCACCAGATACCCCAAAAACTTTCCTCCTTTGGCCCCGAACAGATATTTCAGGGGATTCAGCTTTAGACCATATTGCCTCAGAGTCCCACAGGTTTCTTCTACATCTTTGATTAGGCTGGACGCCAAGGTGGACTTGATCAGGATGTCATCAACATATACCTCTATGTTCCGCCCGATCTGACTTCGAAAGACTTTGTCCATCATCCTTTGGTAGGTAGCCCCCGCGTTCCTGAGTCCAAATGGCATGACCGTGTAGCAAAAAGTACCGTCGGCCGTTATGAAGCTGACCTTCTCCTGATCCTCTCTAGCCAAGGGTATCTGATGATATCCCTGATAAGCATCCATCATGTATATCCTCTCACAGCCAGCAGTAGAATCCACCACCTGATCGATCCGCGGGAGAGGATAACAGTCTTTGGGAGTGGCTCTGTTGAGGTCGCGAAAGTCTATGCACACCCTCCACTTGTTGTTAGGCTTCTTCACCAATACGACGTTAGAAAGCCAGGACGTGAATTGCACCTCTCGAACATGTCCTACCCTCCTGAGCTGATCCACTTCAGCTCGGATAATCTTATTCTGGTCGGCGGAGAAGTTTCTCTTCTTCTGCTTGACTGGCTTGGCCTCGGGTATAACATGCAACTTGTGCTCAGCTACCTCTGGTCGGACCCCGGGCAACTCTTCTGGTGACCAAGCAAAAACGTCCCTATTGCGGATTAGGCACTGTATCAGCTCCGCCTTCAGCTCCGGCGGCAGGTCACTAGTAATGCGAGTGATGCTCTCTGCTCTGTCAGGATGCAACTGAATGTCTTCGCAGGAGATAGACTCCTCGGCAATAGGCAGAGGCTCCTCCTGGATAGCATGTACACCTCCATCCTGGATCCGCCAGCTTTTGCGTGCCTCCACCCGGACCATGTCTATGTAGCAGCTTCGAGACACCTTCTGCTCGCCTTTGACTTCTCCGACCTGCTCGCCGACCGGGAACTTGATCTTCTGGTGAAAGGTGGAGACGGCAGCCCGGAACTCATGCAGGGCTGGCCTTCCCAGGATAACGTTATAGGAGGAAGGCGAATCCACAACAATGAAGATGCTCCTCCGAATGCGCACCAATGGCTCAGTGCCCATAGAAATGGCCAGCTTGATCTGACCCATGGGTCTGACTTTATTACCTGTGAACCCATATAAGGAAGTGGTTACAGGTTGGAGCTCAGCGGCGTCGATCTTCATCTCCTCGAACGCAACTCTGAATAAAATGTTGACTGAGCCCCCGGTATCCACAAAGACCCGAGCCACCCGGCTGTTAGCAATAACGGCCTTGATTATGAGGGCATCGTCGTGGGGCAGCTCCAGACCCTCCAGGTCTTGAGACCCAAAGCTAATAACAGGGCCGGAAGCTTGCTCGTGGCTGCATCCCACGGCTCCCACATACAATCGCCGAACGTGTGACTTACGGGCTCGGCCTGAGTCCCCGTCAGTGGGTCCTCCTGAAATCATACCGATCTCTCGCACAGCGACGTTGCCCCGGTTCTCCAGTTCTCCGGCATCTCTTCGGTCTTCCCCGAGACCAGCTTGGTTAGATGGACCGGCTAGGTCGGGCCGGGCCTGCCAGCACGCCCCGCTGCGGCCCGCTCTTCTTCCATTCTCTGTATTTAGGGCGCCACCACCGGGGGAGGCAAGCCCTGCTCTGCAGCTCGCCTGGAGTCACGGGGGAATTGGAAGCAGTTACTAAGATCGTGCGTCCTGGATCGATGATATGTGCAATATGGTGCTCCCCTTGGTCCAGTCCTGGGCGCATGTACGGCGGCAACTCGTGGAGCTGGCCTGACTCCCTGAGCGGGCTGGGGGGCCGACCTGGGTTGAACACGCTGGAAGGGCTGGGCTGGCTGCGATGCTCTCCTTTCAGGTTGGTTGCCCGGAGCCACCGTCTTTTCAGCCTTCCGCCTAGCGGCCTGAGCTTCCTCCACCTTGATGTAACAAGAAGCTTTCTCCACCATATCGTCAAAGCTCCGGGCGGGATTTTTGATGAGGTCCCTGAAGAATTCCCCTTCTCGCAATCCGTGGGAGAAGACACTCATCAATATTTCCGAGGTAGCGGAGGGGACGTCATTGGCCACCTGACTGAACCGGTTGATGTAGCTCCGCAAGGGCTCGGTCGGATCCTTCTTGAGAGCAAAAAGACAGTGGTCGGTTTTTTGATACTTACGGCTACTGGCGAAACGGCGTAGGAAGGCCGTTTTGAAATCCATGAAGCGATTGATGGACTCTGGGGGCAATCCATCGAACCATTTTTGTGCTGACCCGGACAGGGTGTGTAGGAACACTCGGCATTTGACAGCATCGCTATATTGATACAAAATAGTCGCGTTCTTGAACTTCCTCAGGTGCTCTTCCGGGTCCTTGCTCTCATCGTATTCTCCAATGTTCGGGGCTCGATACCCCTTGGGCAGGCTTTCCTTCAGGATCTGAGCCGAGAAGGGTACGTTGTCATCCGGATCCTCAAGCAGATCTCTGACAGAGATTATAGCTTTTCCCTTTCCTGAATCCCGAGGTGGGTGTAAAGAACTTTCCGCCACTGACGCCAGCGGCTCCTCCTTCTTCGGACTATGCTCGCGAGGTTCGGCTCGATGGTAGTTGCGGCGAGGCTCCCGGAAAGAGGCACGGGGAGGTTCTTCCTGCTACTTCCTCTTCGAGCCCCTGTCGGAGGCAGGATCTGGCTCTTTAGATGCTTCGGGCGCCAAGCGAGGTCGTGAAACCGTTCCTTGTTTTTCAGAGGCGGCTTGCTTTCTAACCTCCTTGAAGAGCTCATACTCCCCCGCAGTCATGGTTACGTTGATCCTCCTGCCAGAGCTTCGACCAGAGTCCTCCATCTTCACGCTCCGAATCAGGCTGTTGTGTTTCCCACAGACGGCGCCAAATTTGATCCCGTCCGGAAGCTGAGTCGGACGGAGGCTTGTCGCGGGGGCGTGGTTGTTGACGGAAAGTCGTGGGTTATTCGGCTCCCACGGGCGGCTGACGTTGCTGCAGGACCCTGTGCACACTCAGACGATCCCCCCTTCACGTTAGAGACCAGAACCCAGGGAAAAAGTCCCCGGATCAGGCCCTCCGACGCTCAAGTTAGGTCCTTTTTCCCCAGAAAAAACAGAGAGAAGAAGAAGAAAGAAAACAGTTGTGGAAAAAAGGTGACGAGGGAGTGTGTGTGCGTACCTGCGTACGAGGGATTTCTCCCCTTTTATGCCTCCTCTCCTAGAACCTGCCATCCTCCCTGAAAACGTTAGGCGCTGGGCTTTGTCGTCTAGTTCCGGACACATGTCGTACTGCTATTTGTCGTGAAAGCATCTTTCTGTTTAGGAACTTCCGCCTTCGCGCATGGGTTTTGTCTTGTAGTGGAGGACATCTGTCGCGTTGCCATTGGTTATGAAAGCATCTTCCCGTTTAGAAACCCCTGCCTTCACACTCATCGCTGGTACGCAATGATGACCCCTTGACGGTCAACTGTGCTCTTCCGGCTCCTGCATGGCTCAGCTTATCCGATCTATTATGGTCTGCTTCTGCCTTGCCTCCTTCTACCAGACCCAACTCCTCAGCACCCCCTGCCACCCGGGCTGACTCTGAACAGCTCTGCCAACCCCGATCTACGATTTGTGACTTGTACTCCCGGGTCTTCGAATCGCAGACCTGCCGGCTTGACTCGCCTCTACACAGCTCTGCTACTGCCGACCTGTGCCTTGTGACTTGCACTCCCGGGCCTTTGAATTACAGACCTGCAGGCCCATCCGTCTATACACAGCTATGTCGATCCTGACCTGTATCCTGCGCTTTGTATTTCCTGGCTCTCAACCGCAGGCCTGTAGCTCGGTTTGCTTCTGATCAGTTCTGCCGCTTCTGACCCGTGGCCTATACTTCCAGTCCTTTGGATCGCGGGCCTGTAGCTCGGAATACTTCTGATCAGTTCTGCCGCTTCCGATCCGTGGCCTATACTTCCAGTCCTTTGGATCGCGAGCTTGTAGCTCGGAATACTTCTGATCAGTTCTGCCACTTCCGACCCGTGGCTTATACTTTCAGTCCTTTGGATCGCGGGCCTGTAGCTCAGAATACTTCTGATCAGTTCTGCCGCTTCCGACCCGTGGCCTATACTTCCAGTCCTTTGGATCGCGGGCCTGTAGCTCGGAATACTTCTGATCAGTTCTGCTGCTTCCGATCCGTGGCCTATACTTCCAGTCCTTTGGATCGCGGGCCTGTAGCTCGGAATACTTTTGGTCAGTTCTGCCGCTTCCGATCAGTGGCCTATACTTCCAGTCCTTTGGATCGCGGGCCTGTAGCTCGGAATACTTCTGATCAGTTCTGCCGCTTCCGACCCGTGGCCTATACTTCCAGTCCTTTGGATCGCGGGCCTGTAGCTCGGATCATCTCAAAACAGCTCGGCCGATCCGACCCGTGCCCGGTGTTCCGCCTGCCGTCTTCCCTCGTCTTGCAACTGTTTTGCCCCCTTGATCAACTAGTCTGCCTGACCTCTGACTACCTCGCATGCTTGCCTTTGACCGCCCCGTCAGCCTGACCATTGGCTGCCGCGTCACCTTGACTATTGACCGCCACGTTCTCTTGACTTTTGACCGCTACATGGCCTTGACCTTTCTCACTCCTTCCTCTTGGGTCTCTCCATTATCAACCGTATCAGCTTCCTTTCAAAAAGAAAGAGAACAATAAGAAGAACGTTGAACCTTCAGACTACAAACCCACAAAAACTGATGGGATCCAACTAAAAGAACAAGTGCAACTCTTCCATGCTATGGTCAGTTCTACCTTGCCAGATGAAAACTAAAATTCAGCATCTTGCAAGCTAGCTAGTTAGATGCGAACCTCTGTGTTGTTAGTCATGGAAGCGATTGCAGTTCCAAAGACTCGAGTTTCCAATTTTTTTTGTTCCAATAATCCTTTCGAGGCTCACGTCTCCTGTTGGTTTCTAAGAGCTGCCGTCTGAAATATCATTAGAGTAGAGGGAGAACTCGGATATCTGATCATATGGAAGGACATCTATCGAACGACTGATGCAGATCCAGGTTTAATGATACTCAATTTTCCATGTTTCTTATGCATATCCTTAAAGGCAGATTGCAATAAAAAAATGCCCAAGTCAAATGGTAGAATCTGTAGATTCACATAATAATGCAAAATTACTTCAAGGATCACAACAACAAATGATCCTTCAATAGCAAAATCAAACGTAATTTTTTAATCAATGGATGATTACCACAGAGAAGCAAGATCACTATATTATATTTGATGGTAGGTTTATTTCCTCAGTCAAAACCTTTGTGCTGAATTAAGATCGTAACTGACAGAAATAAGCATAAGATGGCATACTTTATAATCATTAAATTATAAAGCATGAGATTAATATGAATATGTGATTTCACTAAGCTTCACCTTAGTGATGGACTCACACCTGAGTTAAGGGTGTTAGAAATTTCGTACAATTTGATCATTATAATTCTTCATAGATTTTTCGTCTCCTAAATGATGAGCATCTTCATCTCTTCAGATGAATTCAAATCTCTACCCATCTCCCAATATCTCACAATCTCAACTGAATAATATCAAGAATCAGTTTCACAAGAAGCAAAAGGCTATCTTAATTGTTCTTCCACTGTCTGCTCAACCTCGCAAACAATCCAACGCAGAAACTTGTTTAATTGACGCAATTCATCATACATTTCGACTGCATCCGGTTTCATGTGTATAGACGCAGAAAATTAAAACAGGGAACAGAGTACTACGGCATATGAAATAGGGTCTAGAGCATATGAAATAGGGCAGTTGATTTCAAAAGGAGTAATCTGGATTGAGGAGTCTCTTCATCTTTGGCTGTGGCTCTACATTACGTTTCTTCTCTGCTTCCTCGTCCTCGCTCTGTTCCACTGCCTCCCCTGTTTCTTCCTCCTCGAATGCAGGGTGCGTCAGGATGCTGCGGAGGAGCTGCGTCCCTCGGAGAGCGTTGGTGAGGGGAAGGTGGCCCTCGGGCGTGCCGTCGGTGAGTTCCCACATGAATTCGCTGGGGAACGACCGGTAACCGTACTGCTCCACCTCCGACTCCAGCTTCTTCATCCACCCGACGCGGATGAAGAAACGCGTGAAGTCGCGGCTCGACTTCTCCCACAGCCGGCGCTGCACGGAGTAGCCGAACCGGCCGCCGCTGTGATTCTTCCACAGCCGGTCTATGGCGCGCAGCTCTTCGGCAGGGATGAACTGCAGCTCCGAGAAGAACACGTAGCCGCGCTTCTGGGCGGCTTCGCCGGCGAGAGCGATGAGGAGGCGGCGGGTCTCTTCGTCTGCCTGGAGGAATTCACTTGACGACAGGTGGGCGGCGAGGGCGTCGAGGGCACTGGAGGAGGAAGAGGAAGAGGAAGAGGTGGTGACGGAGGAGGAGGAAGAGAAAATGGTGAAGAGGCTGTAGGATTTTGTGGTGGGCTTCAAGGAGATGGAATCATGGGAAGAGGTGAAAAAATGGTGGTGGTGGTGGAGGAAGGATCCGTTGAGGGAATGGAGGGAGGTAGCGGTGGCCATTGAAGAGAGAGATCGAGAGAGAGAGAGGGGAATGGATTGGGATGAATGAGAAAAGAAGGGTGGGAATAGATGAAAGAGCAGATCCAGTGAACTCACATGGAGAGCTGTGATTGGTTCAATTAGGGTGAGGCCAGATGCTGCTGACAATGATTTGGGCGAGGATGAGGCCACGTCGGATGGACTGGATCTCGGCCGGAGGCTGGGACGGGCCGGGCCGGGCCGATCTGAACTGGTTTGTTGAACCATGTAAAATAAATTAACAAAATGACATATTTGCTGCTTACCACAGCATACCCTATATATATATTCTTTGAGTAAGTTTTCTAAGACCTGCTTTTAATTCCATTATGAAAAGTTGAAAACACCCTATGATCCATGTGTTGTTATGTTTGTTCATACTTCATCAATTGCCTATAATTTTGTGCAAACAGCTCGATCACTTCTAGATTTGAAAAAAATTTGTTGAAGGCAGCAGCAAGATGCCATGATAAGCAAAGAAGAGGTGTGTGATGGATAAAGGATAATTTTTCATTTGTATCCTTGCACCAATTTATTTTTATTGCTACATGGTATTTCTTGGGAACTTACATACACCATAAAATGATAAAGGTTGATGATCTTGTCCGGAATCTGAGTTAGACGAAGGCCAGGTGAGCTGTCGCTGGCGTTGACGGAAGGTGGCTGAAGCCTCCTGCTCGTATGGAAGCCCTGAGAAGGACCCCCATAGGCTACTGACAAGAGGTGATGACTAAGACAGAGGTACAAAAGTTCTGCGCACACTAGGACAGGCACACGGAACGTTAGGGACCACAAACTAGGGAAAAAGTCCCCGAAGCAGACCCTCCGACGTTCAAGTCAGGTACTTTTTCTCTAGAAAAACAGTATACGAAAGGAAAAAGTATAAAACAGATGCAAAAAGGTAAGTGAGTGTACTTGCGTAAGGGAGAGGATTTTTTTTTTTATATGACAGTGCGTACTTCTAGAATCTGACAAGTGTCAGAAAATATCGGGTGTCAGAACCTGTCTAGCAGTGAATAACACGTGACATCCTTTTATAGGTGAGAGGAAGGCTCTATTAGTAGAGAGTCACAGACCGTTGGAATATACCCTGATATGTAATAGTTATTCCCTGACAGGTGGTTAGGATTCCTGTGCTCGGTTGTCGGGTAGTGCTTCGCCGACCGGGTACGGATGGGGAACCTCCTAATGACTGGTGGTCGGAGGAATTGATCGGGGTATAGCTGAGCCACCCGCAAGATCCAGACCGGGTTTAACGGGCTCATGTATATAGACCAGCTTACAAAAACCCGATCGGTAGAGATAATTCTGGTGGCTCTTCCTTAATTGTTCCTTATATTGCAGGTCTGGAATATCGATCTGTATATCCCGATCTGACATTATATGTTTAGTGGGCGCTGGTGGTCCTTCCCCTTTATGTTGACCGTCTCATTTTCTTAACTCCTGACTGTCACGTCCCCCTGACTTCTGATTGTCACGTCCTCTTAACTTTTGACTGTCACGTCTCCTTAACTTCTGACTACCACATCCATTTGGCTTGACTGTCACACACCCTTGACTTCTGACTGCCACGCTCCCTTGACTTCCACCTGACTGACTTCATCGGGCCTACCATCATGCGCCATATCAGTTGACAACAAAAAGTTTCTTTAACTTTTTTTCCCCTACTTATAGAACAGAAGTTTGATCATGTAACTGGCTGGATTCTATTCAATTGAGTCGAAATATATGCTATTTAGAGCCCAGGAAGGTGCTTAGTGATGAAGGCGATTCATTCGTGCTGGAAGCACCGATATGCACAATTTTGACAACTGCATCATAACTGACATAGATTTAGAGTATTATTTGTATTTAAAGTTCGGTGCCAATGTGCGAAATCTTGATACACAGAGGTCTATTTGCGCTCAACAAATACATGCCTAAACAGAAACCTTATGTTGGAGTATCTAGAGTACTCCAGTGCAACGTGACCCGAGCAAAGGTAATTAGGTCATGGTGGAAATTGGCTCGGCTGAAGTTATGTTGTGCCGTTTAACTGTTTTTCTCTTTATGTTATGCCGTTTAACTGTTTTTGGTTTTTTTTTTTAGATTGTTATTATTAATCATGTTGTGATCACTGCATATTCAATGAATTGCACGTTTAATTTATCATATGCGTCTTTCATTTCCATTTTTAAATTCTTAATTATTTTTTTTTGTCGGTCAATACCCTTTACCAACTAGCAGTATAAAAAAAAAGAGGAAATCATGAAGTTAATGAAGGGAGGAAATTATAATAAATATGAAATATATTTTTAAAATTTAATTCATTTTTACGATTAGTCATAACAATTAAAGAAACACGAACTAGATCCAAAGAAGTGGCGTTTTCATCCAAACAACAACAATTATCCTAAGATGTCATTAGTCCTTATTTTTTCTCTTTTTTATTAAGATCGGATATTTAGTTCTTAGAATTAATGAATTTTCAGATGATCGATTAGTTTTAATTAAAATTTATGGAGGCTCATTCACATAGCCGATATTCTTAAACTCAATTTTTTACTTGAGAAAAAATCTCTTATAATATACCATAATTAAAATTCAAACTTTAAATTTATTAATTATCCGATCAATCTGACAATTGCACCATTAATATGAGCCTCTTCTCTCTTTCCCTTCCCGTGATGCTAACTAAAGGTATCAATTTCGATGGATCAAATCGGGTTGGTTCGGGTTGAGTTTTTTTTTTAAATCTAACTCGAATCCGACCTGAACCCGAGTTCAAGCCAAAACATTTCAACCCGAACCCGAACCCGACCAACCCGATCAACCCGAACTTGATCCATATAATCCGAAAATCCTATTCAAAACGATTTTTTTGGGCTATTTTCCCTATAATTCTTCACTTTTATCTCAATACTCTATCATTATCATACAAACATGATATTAATATACATAAAAATATCTAAATTTTTAAAATAAAATTTGATTTAACCCCCAAAAAATCCACAAAACTCTATATTTAAGTCAACCCGGGTCAACCCAAATCCGACCCGGACCTGAACCCGAACCCGAAAATGTCCAACCCGAACCTGATTTTTTTCGGATCGACTCGGATCGGGTCGTCGGATCGGATTCATTTTTGACACCCCTAATACTAATCAATTGGTCGATGGGAACAATACATGTGTATAAGCAGAGTGGATTATCTCGGAAAAAAAACAAATAACAAACGCTTAAAATTTTAATAGTCAGGCAGCCAAACCCAATAACGGCCCAGTTTCTTTCCTTCACGTTTAAAACCCTCTTCAGTAGCTTACTCTCCTTCCATAATTGAATGAGCAATTGATTAATAATCAAATCAACTAACTATTTAATTTCAAGTTGAATAAATTGATTTTTTTAATTCAACTGAACTCATCAAAATTTTTTAATAAAAATTAAATAAACTGAATGGATAAAACACCAGTTAAAATAGTTGAAAACTTAAACATCCCTAGATTTTTCCCTCGATATATATATTTTTATATATATATTTAAATAAATCCCTAAGTAACTAAGACATTCCTCTAAACTTTTACTGTATTATAACCAGAATAAAAATTCCATCATAAGAACCATCATACCCAATGTATCCGGCATCATTACCAACGAAACGTTAACGAAAGGAAAAGGACACACCAATACACCTCTCGTACAATAAAAGACTCAGCACTCCAAATTAAATGCTCGAATAATGTGTCGTGCCTCCATCTCGCTTCCTCGTCTACTGCATCCGCATGCCTTCCATCATAACCTGGGTGACGACCTCCTCTCCTGTAACGTAGGCATCATGAGTTTACGAACCCAGCAAGTACGGTCCAATATGAATAAAATGACATCCATAAAGTAATAGGAATAACAACTAGTAAACATAAAACATAACTCAAATATAGTATAGCGAATGAAAAGTACAATATGTGAAAGGTCCTACATAGCTAATAAAAGTGAATATGTCACATATCCGGTAACCACTAATAGAGTCAGTCAAACAGTCTCATGACCCTAGAGGTACCTCCTAGAAATCATGCAGTCATATAGCCGAAGCTAACAATAAATTACAGTATCAATCACAACTTACAATATCAGTCATATTTGAAAGGATCCTCCCCGGAACTCATCCTGGGTCACCCAACCCGTACTGTCACCACATATGTTCATACCCATCCAATTAGCTATATAAGAAAACATAAACTACCCATAATGTACCTTTATCAATAACACATTCCGTTCATTCTGTAAACATTCCCGTCATAAAAGAAGACAATAACACATGCATCTATGAAAGGGAGCTGATCCGGTGATGAGGATGGGGGGTCCACGTAGGCCGAGGTCAACGACACGTGAAGGTCAAAGTCAAGGTCAACCTGAGGATTTGGCTGAGCCGGGGGGGTCTCTTGGCCCTTGGCTAACCAGCAAAGATTCCTGGCTGACCGAACTACCTGGCCGATCGGCCGGCGTAGCTCCCGGCCTGTGTGAGATGGTATCTGGCCGGATCTCATAGCCCGGCGGAAGGCTCGGTGAGAAACCGCGATTTCAGTAGAGGCGGTGAGGAGCCCTCTTCGGCGGAAGCAGGGAAGAGACGCTTTATCCGAATACCTAAGTTAGAGTCTTTTAAACCTAGGTTAATTGTTTCTATCTTAGCCATTAACTCCCTATTTAATTGAGTGTTATTATAGGCTTCCATCCAATTTAATAGTTTTATCTCCTTAAAATATGTCATACCAATTCATTTTATGTCCTGAAAATCTCTAAAATTGTAGATAATTTTGTGAGACCTTAATTTTATTTTACAAATAATTTCTTTATTTAACGCTCGTGGGACCTTACAATCCCCCTCCAAAAAAAAAAATTTCGTCCTCAAAATTTAACTTGCCAAATAATTCAGGATAACGGTTACACATATCTAATTTAGTCTCCCAGATAGCTTCTTCCATCAACTGATTTTTCCATAAGATCTTTATCATTTTAATCTTCCAATTTCTCAACTTTTGGATAAATCTGGACTCGAGAGTGGAGGAGAGTTTTGAATTACAGAATTAGGAATTTTAAGCTATCGATTCCAATTTAGCCATAGCTGAATTCGGTTGAGCCGAATTCAGATTTTTAAAATTAAGATTGAACTGATTTAATAATTGATATTTTAAGAGAAAAAATTGAATTTCCAAAATAATCTAACCAAACTTTTAATTTTGATCGATTCAGTCAATTAATTAATTCAGTATAATCAACCTTTTAAGGATACTTAACTGAAGACAGAGAGTTACATATTCAGCTCTTAGTTGAACACAGAGAATCTGACTAAATCAATTATAAATTAAACTGATAATATGAACATAGCAATTATTGAAGTAATAAGCTGGGAAGCTAAAAGAATGGAATTTGTGGCAACTCCTCTATTACAAGAACAAAGTTTAATGCATACTTTTGAAATAGTGTAAACTAAACTATAATATGTCAAGCATGTTAGTAAAAGATACATTAGTTCTGAAATTTAAATACTGCTAATTGAAAGAGATAATTTGAAGAAAAAAAATTGTGAATAAATTAGGCAAAAATTAAAAAACTGAAGATGGATGAAACATCGAGTGAAGAGTATCCAATTTCTACAAACCTACTGTAATTATGGTGGCAAGCAACACAAAAAAAATTTATATGAGCGTAATTAGTGGAGAGTTTATTTTGTTTGTTGTTACAATTATGAATGCTACAATTTTAATTCGAATGAATTTTATTGTTAATTTTTTCATTTGAATCAATGCTACTGTTAGGCTTTGTACAAAAGGTCGCTCGATTCAGTTAGGTAAAAAAAACGTTTTGTTCGGTTTCAATTTAAATGATTCAATCCGTTGGTTATTAATTAATTGTTCACCCCTACTTATATACCAAACTTTCACTAAAATTAATATAAGTGTCTCCAAATTGAGATGCTTCTTTTCAAGTGATTGTCTCTTAGAATATATTTTCATGTAGGGTATTATTAATTAACTTTTTCCCCCTAATTTCATTTAAGATATCTTCCAGCATAATTTGATTTGTTCAACATTTCATTTAAATCAAAAGACTAACAGTAGCATTTATTCAAATGAAAAGATTAACAATAAAATTCATTCAAATTAAAATTGTAGCATTCATAATTGTAACAGCAAACACACAAAACAAACTCTCTACTAATTACACTTGAATATTTCTTTTTGGTTTTTGTCAGTGTAGTAATGGTCAGTTTGTGAAAATTCGAGGTTCTTCACCGATCTTTCATCCTTCTTCATTTTTTTTTCTTGTTCTTGCCTAATTTGTTCACATCTTTACAATTTTTTTAAAAAGTTTTCTCCTTTAATTTTGTATCTTTCTTTCATCATCTCTCCTTTAACATTAATTCCAAAATCAAGCTCATTTATAGTTTATAAAGATACGTTAAGTTTCATAACAATGTGTCTTTTACTAAGTTTAGTTTTGATTATTGCAAAAAAAAAAAAAAAAGACTACTGCATCAGCATCCTTAGAGCTGGTCCCACAGATATGGAGGAAGATAAATACATGAATCCAAACTAATAAATATATCACCGGAGGTCCAACAAAGGGTGATGAAATCCTCCTTCAAAATTTGATCCCCCATTCTGTATGATTACCCATACACCCATCAGTTGAGCCAATCCTAGGCATTTCTATTACTTCAAAAGCTTAAATTAAACTTTGTTATTTCTGTAGAAAATATTTTCTAAATGCATGATAGACGAATTAATTAAATGCAGTAAAAACTTACAGCGATCTCCCGCAGATCCGTAATCGGCAGTGGCGAAGACTCGCTGTCGGAAGAGCGATCACAATGTCGGAAAGCCCTCCGCAATTCCACAAATCAAATCCCGCCGCCTTGGATGTTTTCCTTTGACTCTCGTCGCACGCTTGCGATTTCCACACCCTGAGCCTTGGACGTACCCCCTTTATATAGGGAAATCCACTAGGGGTATAATGGTCCTTTTCCATTATGAGTAGTGGGGAACATGGGTCACGTTCCTCACTATCCCCATTTCCAACATCTCTCACTCGTCCAAGGTAAGTCACTAAGACTAGTTCATTCAGGTAAGTCACAAAGACTTAATAAGTCACATAGACTATTAGAGAGTTTGGTCACATAGACCATATGAGAACATCCAATCCATACTTAGAGAAAATGGTTCGTGCGACAGCAAGCACACTGAGCGATAGTTGCTAAGAAGATTGTTACACCTTGACTTAGTCACTCTTTGAGTAATCAATGCTAATAAAGTTGTTACACTTTACTTAGCTACTCAAATAAATTAGAGACACACTCTTTATGACACTTAGCCACTTTCCTGGTGGCACATAGCCTTTATCCAGGATTCATCCAATCTTCAAATGACATAGCCATTATCTAGAAGATATCCATGTCTTGCTATTTACCCAGATTAAATAATTTTCATTTACATCGATATGAACATCTCTAATCCCTTATAATGACCACTATGTCATGAGCATGTTCCATATCCAATATTCACATTCATTTCCGTACATAACAGAAATGGGTCGACCAGTGAATAACAACAAAAGATGTAAATATATTTAATCTTCCTTTTTAGCTAGAATCAATTCATTTTAATCAGTCGCTTTCCTAGTTATGCTCCATAGACCAAATCATCCATAGCCATAGGATACACGCTAAAGTAGCAGACACTGATTAAAACTTCAAGTAGACAGCTAAATAGTCACTAAGGCAAAAATTGAGATTAACATATAATCTCAAAGGTCTCACATAGTAGAGAAACAGGGATTCATTCTCCTACAACCTTTATTGTCGCAATAGCACATGTGGTATGAATCACATGCTACGATATTATTCTCTTTATGAAAAAGAGTGCATGTTGTCTTCAAATTTAACATCGTACAGATTTCGATCTAGACATACCTAACGTCTAATCCTGAATTCAACATATGAATTCTAATCTGGCTTTCAACAGGTTTAGTAAATGGTGGGTTCATTTACTTCGATCATTATTTACACATAAATGATCTCATCTTGACACAATTATCAAGGCGACCTCAACTTATGAATCTGTCTCTAATTTCATAATTTCAGCTACGTAAGCTGTTTCATAAGTAACGGTCTTACCCCTATTTGTACTTAACAAACAGAGATGATTGTCCATGTGAGTGGACCAATCTCCACCTGCCAACATGCTCACCGAGATCTTACATGAATGTAACAAATACAACATATACACTGAATAAATTATGGCAAATTACACAATCATAACACAAAGTCTGATTGTTATTTCAATATTGTTACATTCTACGAAGTCCCAAAGACTTTACATGTTCTTTAAATGACTCTTTAGTCATTGGCTTAGTAAAAGGATCTGCAAGCATAACACGTGTAGGGACATACTCAAGAATGACTTTTCTTTTAGCCACAATATCCCTTACAAAATTATATTTAATTTCTATATGCTTGCCTTTGCTATGATATTTGGGATCCTTGAAAAAAGCTATTGCAGCTTGACTGTCACAGTAGACAGTTACTGGACTCCCACTATCTCAGATGCTTCAGAACCTTCTCAACCAGACTGCTTCTTGACATCATGAACATGCCACATATTCAGCTTCCATAATCGACAAAGCTACACAAGCTTGTTTCTTGCTGTTCCAGGAGATGGCGCCACCATTCATCAAGAATGCATATCCTGATGTGGATTTTCTATCATCCAGGTCTCCAGCCCAATCTGCATCTGAATATCCTTTCAGACTCATATCTAATCCTTGAAAACAGAGACAATAATCTGTTGTCGCCTTCAGATATCTGAATATCCTTTTTACTGCCTTCCAGTGTCTCGGTCCTGGGTTTGACTGGAAGCGACTGACCAAGCCCACAACATAGCTGATCTCGGGACGTGTACACAACATAGTGTACATCAAACTACCAATAGCACTGGCATATGGTTTTTTATTCATCTCAGCTATTTCCTCTGGAGTTTTAGGACACATACTCTTGCTCAACACAGTACCTTTCACAATAGGTGTATGTTCTATGTTGCAATTAGACATGCTGAAGTGATGTAACATTTTATTTATATAAGACTCTTGTGACAGACCCAAAAGTCTTTTAGGACGATCTCTTATGATCTTCACCCCTAAGATGTATTCAGCTTCTCCCATATCTGTTGTATCAAATTGTGATGACAACCACTTCTTGACTTCATTCACATATCCTATGTCATTTCCAGCTATCAGCATATCATCAACATATAATGATAAAATGACATACTTTCCTTTTTCCTGTTTCAGGAAAACACAATGATCCTCATTGATCATTTCAAAACCATAAGATAAAACGACTACGTTAAATCTTATGTTCCATTGTCTTAACGCTTGCTTTAGCCCATATATAGATTTTCTAAGTCTACATATTTTTTGCTCTTGGCCTTCAGCAATGAAACCTTCTGGTTGAACCATATATATTTCTTCGTCAAGATCACCGTTAAGGAAAGCGGTTTTTACATCCATTTGATGTAATTCTAAGTCATAATGTGCCACAAAGGCCAAAATAACTCTTATTGATACAAATTTCACTACGGGAGAAAATGTCTCTTCAAAGTCAATACTCTCCATTTGGGTATATCCTTTTGCAACTAAATGAGCTTTGTATCTGTTAATCGATCTATATGCTTTCCTCTTTATTTTGAGAATCCATTTATTCCCAATAGCCCTTCGGCCCGGAGGAAGATCAACTAAGTCTCAAACATGATTTTGAATCATGGACTCCATCTCTTCAACCATTGCAGCTTTCCATTTTTCTCTAACTCTACATCCCAATGCTTCCTCAATGGATTGAGGCTCGTCGTCGTCAATTGGAAGTGTAACCAATGCCTCATTCTCAATATCAAACCTCTTCTTAGGTTTGATCTTTCGAACACTTCTCCGTAAGTTGGGCTGTTGAGAAGTCAACTCATGACTCGGCATATCACTCCCACTCGGTTGACTAGACTCAGGTATCCCTTTTGACACCTCTCTTGTTGATAATATCTCATCCTCCTCAAATAGAGGAACATTTTTATCAACATCACCTCTGATTGGGAACTCTGTTTCGAGAAAAGTCGCATCTCTCGAGTCTATTTCGGAGATGGTTTCATCTAGTTGCTCACCTATGAAAACATAACCTTTGGAGGTCTCATGATATCTTATAAAGATACATTTCTTACCTCTAAGCCCTAGTTTTCCATACTTGTGAGAACTATCATGAACATAAGTAGCTGACCCCCAAGGTCTCAGATTACTCAAATATGGTTTTTTTGCCTGTCCAACGTTCATATGGGGTAGATGGAACTGACTTTGAAGGCACTTTGTTAAGTATATAGGCTGCAGTTAATAATGCATCTCCCCAATAGGAGATTGGCAAATTAGCTTGCGCTATCATAGACCTAACCATTTCAAGAAGAGTCCTATTTCTTCTTTCAGCTACCCCATTTTGTTGTGGAGTTCCAGGGATTGTCAGCTGTCTAATAATCCCTCTATCATTACATATTGTCTTGAACATATCAGACAAATACTCCCCACCACGGTCAGTGCGTAAAGTCTTAACTTTACGTTCCGTTTGATTCTCAACTTCGTTCATATAACGAATGAAGCAATCTAATGCTTCAGATTTGTGAGAAATCAAATACACATGACCGAACCTAGAGAAATCATCAATAAATGTAATGAAATAGGAAGCTCCATGTCTAGCCTTCACATTCATTAGACCACAAATGTCTGAATGAATTAACTGCAATGTCGATTCAGATCTAATAGCCTTACTAAATGGTTTCCTAGTTGCTTTTCCAGCGAGACAATGCTCACATATAGACAATTGAATCTTAGCTCGAGTGCCCAATAGACCCTCTTTAGCTAATCGATTCATACGTTCTTGTCCTATGTGTCCTAATCTAGCATGTCAAACCTCATCAGTTATATCTGCATCACTAGTTAAAGCAATGTTTGAAAAACAACCATCAATAGCATAATTGACATCTGGTTCTACATCAAGAACCATAAAATCATTTGTTAAAAAACCATATCCGATTGACACTGAGTCAATCTTAAGTTCAACAGACCGACTGTAAAAATTAATACAATACCCTAAATCAAGAAGACACGTAACGGAAACAAGATTCCGTCGAATTTCAGGAGCATACAGGACATTATGTAGAAATAAAACTCTACCACCACGTAGGTTGAGTTTGCAAGTGCCGACTCCTTTGACTTCAACTCTTGCATTATTTCCCACATAGATCCACTTGTTGCCAGCTGACGGTACTCAACAAATGTAACTCGTTCCCGAGTTACATGGTTGGTTGCTCCCGAATCTATAATCCACAAAGGATAAGAATCAGCTAACAACACTGAACTAGCAACAAAATGCTCTTGAAAAGAAGACACACTTGGATTTACCTTTTTCGGCTCAGTGCACTCCCGAGCAAAGTGGCCCTTTTTGCCACAGTTAAAACAAGTCAACTTGTTTTTAGGTTTCTTTCCAGTCTTCTTGACTATCTTCTTGATTGGGCCTTGTCCCACACTAGCAGCTTCCCTCTTCTTTCCCTTCCCTTTCTTGAACCATTTCTTCTTGGATCCATATGATCCTGCAGAACCTACAGCCACAAAAGCTTATGGAACTATCATAGTCTTGATACTCTCACTGTGAGTTAAGGTCAGCTATTATGTTTATTCTATCATAAATAAACAAATTATTTAGTATTCAGTGTATATCATATGTATGTAATTTATGATTGACTTAATATTACTTTGAGTTGGTTTACAAAATCAAGTGACAACTATGTTTTCACTCATCATCCGTATGACCAATCAAATTAATATTAATCAATTCTATTACATACATCCCAACAAATGAACTAATCATTTATAATATCATGAATTCATTAATTAAATGAACTAATCATTTAATATATCATGTTTTTTTTTAATTAAATGAACTAATCATTTAATGCATCATGAACTAATCATGCATCATGTCAAGCAAACAGCATAAATAAATGAACATATCATTAATATAAAATTATGCTGCAAATTGTTAACAAATAACCAACTGACATGAATGAAATGGACTAACTATTGTTCATACAAAACGACAATAAAAATAATAGAACTCTAATAAACTAGATAGGCAACTACCACTCCCACTAGGACAGACACTAGTGCAGTGGCTAATATAATCCCCTCAGCCTGGACTCATTTGGGGTAATCCCAGGCATGACAGCTTCAAGATTTTCAATTTGATCCACAATTGGATCCTCTTCTGGTTCCTCGATCATTTCCGGGTCCTCTTCGAATTCTTCCGGATCCTCTTCAGTCATATGATGAAGCAGCTCCTCACATAATACAGAATATGTGACGCGTCCTTGATGACGCCCCCAAATATAGTCTGCTATCATCCTAGGATTTTCTGGCAATGATTGCATCAAAGCCCAAATCCTATAACTGTCGAGGACTGGAAACTCTTCTCGCTCAAGTTTCCAAAACAGATCATCAAGCCGTCCAATGTGTCCATCGACTCCATAAGCAGAGTTATACTCTATCTCCTGAATCTCCTCCCTGAGCTGATTTCGTCGCACTTCGCGACGAGTCAATGTGGTAATCGTCCGTGCCATCTGAAAATTTGAAAATAAATAAGTCAGTACAAAACCGACTAACCAGTACAAAACCGACTTATTTCAATTTATACAGGCATAGTACCAACATAATAAATCAAGAAAAACAAATCTTCTCGATTTTCAGGAGTTTAAGTCAACAATTAGAACTAATCTAATTGGTCAGACCCATCGGATTAGGGATCCAGATCCTAAGCTTGGTCCAATGTCCTTAATTAGAACTAATCTAATTGGACAAGGATTTTGTGCCTATGTTCTGTTACTTTTTCTCTAAGTCTATTTCTACCAATTTCAGACTTATTGATCAAACTCAGATCCGTTTGATCAAACCAATGTCTATTGGTTTAAGTTCAACCAATTAGAACAAATCTAATTGTTTTGATCAAATCTGACTCATTAGAACAAATCTAATTGTTTTGATCAAATCTGACCCATTAGAACAAATCTGGTCATTTGATCATATTTGGTCCAAGTCCAATTAATTAACCCAAATTGATTTGGGGTTGGATCAAATTGATTTGATTAAACTCAATGGTTTAATCTAAACCGGATCTAATTGAACCAACCAATTTAAACCCACCTAATTAATTAAAATTAGAATAATAATCACAATTTTAATTAATTCTAACATGCATTATTTATATATATTAATATATAAATAGTTTTTAAAGCACGTGAGTTTGCACTGTTCTGTTCAAAAAAAAAAAAACAGTTTCCTTTTTTTTCTTTTAGATAGAACTTATCCTATTCAAAAAGATTAAAGAAAAAAAAATCCGAACACGTCTTCTGCCGTTTTCTCCGCCGCACCCACGTCGCTCATGCACGCCACCAAGCTGCCCACTTTGATCACGCTGCCCACACCGCAACTGCGACAAACACAGTCGCCGGCCATGCCAGCCTTCTGCCGGTGACAGCGGATCCTTTCCGGTACCATAAACCAGTCATCTTTAGGCCCGATGAGATCGTCGACAGTGGTTCTGCCTATCCTAGCCACCAACAAATAGCCGGCCAGCCAGGACGCCAACAACGGCCACGGACTGCCATCGCCGGTAAATCCAGCGGTAGCGATTTTACAAATTGGGCACAACGTGTATGCTACGACACATTAGTCGTGCAAAACGGCGACGGGATTTGGCAAAACAAGGAAACATTAATACGACAATTTCATAATTCGTCTATAAACATTTAGAAATAACTACGCGCTCTGATACCAATGTAGAAAATATTTTCTAAATGCATGATAGACGAATTAATTAAATGCAGTAAAAACTTACAGCGATCTCCCGCAGATCCGCAATCGGCAGTGGCGAAGACTCGCTGTCGGAAGAGCGATCACAATGTCGGAAAGCCCTCCGCAATTCCACAAACCAAATCCCGCCGCCTTGGATGTTTTCCTTTGACTCTCGTCGCACGCTTGCGATTTCCACACCCTGAGCCTTGGACGTACCCCCTTTATATAGGGAAATCCACTAGGGGTATAATGGTCCTTTTCCATTATGAGTAGTGGGGAACATGAGCCACGTTCCCCACTATCCCCATTTCCAACAATTTCAATAGAGCAGTTAACTTAAATTCAATTCTTTTAGGCTTCTAATTTCTATATTGATATCATCAGCTTGATTCATAATCAATTTAGTCAGATTCTCCATGTCCAAGTGTTTAGCTAAGATCGTCACCTCGGGACAATCTAGTGACTAGCGCATGAGGTGTTGTCACCATGAGGTCTGGGGTTTAAATCTCGGCAAAGCCGAGATAAAATGCCTCCCTTATGTGCTAGTCACTATTTCAAAGGCTAGTAGCCCCGCTAGTAGCCGTCCGTGATTTACTTCCTCCGTGTTGGCCCTGGGATGAGTTGGCGGGAGCGCTGGGGGTGAGCGTATTCGCCTTTTGCCACCATGTGTTATCTGATATGTAACTCTCTATTGAAATGTATCTTCAATAAAATTTTGATAAGTGTTAGCACAGTGGTGCCCGTAAATGTTAGCACCTATTGCATCTCGTTTATCTTCCATCTTCTTCGTGAGTTCTACTAAGAGCTGACTATATAATTCTCCGTTAGTTTTGTTTAGCGGAAGAGGAAGCGAAGGAGGTGGCTAATTAATAGTTGGTATAAAGAAAATATAAATTAATACCATACCGAAAATTCAATATATCAAAATTTTAATATACCATATTTTCAGTATGATATAAATTTTATATCATTTATATTAAAATTTTAAAATCAGTATGGTATATATCTTACCAAAATATTAAATTTCATATCAATATTAAAAAGTTCAGTACGGTATTATATTATATCAAAATTTTTATATATCATTAATATTGATATGATATATATGATATATTAATTTTTTTAAATTTTTGCCACCCCTAATGGGAGGTGGAAGAAGCAAAGGAGGTTTTTATAAGGAGGCTGTTTGGGCTGCTATTTAGGCTAACGTCTAAGCTGCTAGGATTTTAAGCGTGTTTGGGTTGTGTTGTTGTTTGGGCTGTTGGACTTAAGTATTGAGAAATTATAAGTCTAGTCATTTAAACTTTAAGGTAAATAAGAAAATATCAGTAACAACTATTGACATTCAAGATATATCTACGTGTGCTGCTTCTCTTTCTGATTGTTTTCTACTTTCTCCTATCTTCTGTTTCATCTTGAATTTTTCAGAATCCATAAAGAAAATTATGTCTACGTAGCTAATTGGTTTATATTGAAAATAAAGGAAATTAGATTAAACACTTCCATGCAGACATTAGTCGTGTGAGCACACTATTGTATAAAGATGAACAAAACAAGAAAAGAAAAATGTTGTGAGCACACTATAGTGTATAAAGGTGAACAAAACAAGAAAAGAAATGAATACCAACTACCGATCAAGAATTTTGAAATATGTAGGAGTTTTCATTTTTTTTATTGGAATGATATCATATAAATAGTTTCAACACTTAATTAATTAAATTTTTGCATTTTAAATTTATTTAGATAACTAATTAAGTTAAATAGAATTAATATTTTGAATTTTATAATTAAGTGAAAGTTAATTACGATTAAATAACGTTTATCAATTGAGATTATTAAAATCAAACAGATTTAAATTGAATGTCATTTTAATTTATTGTGATGTATTTAAAATTAAAAGTGGTTGTATTTTTGTTAAGGTTGGAATTATTTAAATATTTAATTAGTTGGTAAATTAGAGAAAAATCTCTAATCACAGTGTTAACTTTGCATGCAATTCTCATGTCCAAAAAAATTTTATTTCCACTTCCTGCATACAAACTTTTATTTGCTTCTACTTCTTCGTGCAAATATCATTACTTAATTACCTCTCAGATTTCTTAGGTACAAAAAGTCTAAAAATGAGTATAATTCCTCTTAAATTCAACACTTCAAACTAGAATCGAGTATATTTTCTATCAAAATTGTCCCTCATATTTTTTAGGTACAAAAAGTTCAAAAATAGTATAATTCCTGTTAATTTAGCACTTTAAACTAGAATAAAGTATATTTTCTATCAAATTGAACATGACTTTCTAATTGTCTCTCAGATTTTTTTAGGTATAAAAAATCTAAAAATTAGTATAATTACTCTTAAATTCAGCACTTTAAACTAGAATCGAGTATATTTTCTATCCAAATTGGTGCCTCTCATATTTTTTAAGTACAAAAAATCTAAAAATGGGTATAATTCTTATTAAATTCAGCACTTTTAAATTAGAATTGAGTATATTTTCTATCAAATTGAGCACTATTTATTCCCTACTTAATAAAATTTCTCCTAAATTCAGTATCATTTAAAGAAAATCTAATATATTTTTCATCCAATTGAGGTGAAAAAGAGTCGTACTCAATTTGATAGAAAATATACTAGATTCTAGTTTAATGTGCTGAATTTAAGAAGAATTATACTTATTTTTGGATTTTTTATATTTAAAAATAATAGGGGTAATTAGATAATTAATGTCCATTATATTTAATGAAGGAGTAAAAATAAAAAAATTTATCAATAGATAAGCAAATTTTTCTTTTTTTACTCTTTCTCTTATTTGCCTACTAGCATCACGTCACCCCACACCCTCCTTCTCTTGTTTGCCTAGTAGCATCACGTCACCCCACACCTTGCAACCCAATTCACCTGGTAACTGGATCCATTGTCAATTTAAATTGAAATGGAATAAATTATTTGTTTTCATAATTAAATCGATCGAAATAAAATCAATAAAATGGTCGAAATTAAAATAACCAAACTTTTGGTTAAATCAAGACTCAAGAGTAGATGGGAGAATTAAAAATTTCAAACTTTCGGTTCCAATTTGAATATAGCTGAATTTGATTTAATTAATTTAACTGAATTTAAATTTTTAAAACTGAACTGATTTAATTGAAATAACCAATATTTAAAAACAAAAATTAAAATTGATCCATTAATTGGGTTTTAATAAATCTTTTCTCACTCCTATATATAAAAGTGATTATTATGATTTTTTAAAAAAATTAATGATATCCATCATTAACTTTATTTTTTTATTTGTAATTCTAAAATACAATTTACCAATATAAACTATGCAACAAATTTCCATATCAACAGTAAAATAATTTTTCAAACTGCAATTTTTTTTATATTAAGGTTTCATCATTTTGAAATCTAAATGCAAAGACTATAACTTTGAAAAGTTTGATAAGTTAGAATGATAGTGAAGCATATAATTTCCACAAACTTAAACATTATAGGAGAGAAACGTAACTCAAAAAACAAGAATTTTTATGGAGAATATAGTTTATTACTGTTTTTTAGTTTTTAATTTTAACATTTTTTTAAAATTTCCTTCATAATTTTAACAATATTAAAATGCCTCTAAACCCTACGTTTTATTATCAAAATATATCATCTTTAGAGATTTTTTTTAGCAAAATGAAAATATTAGAATTCTTTGAAATTTAGAAAAATTTAAAGAACCCTTTTTTAAAAACTACCAAATTTTAAGAGTTATTTTTAAAAACAACTTCATGATATTTTTCTATAATAAAATTGATCATTGTGACTTAAAATTTATTTGATTTGTTTAAAGGGAAATTTTTTACTTTGCCTCAAAAAGTTTACTAATTCTTACATTGTGCTGGGAGAATTTGTTAAATTGTAATTTACCAATAAATAAAAACGTACATAAGTTTTTAATATCAAATATAAATATAAATTCTTTAATTTTGACATAAAATGCAAAAACTTTAGTATGATTTAAAATATATTTTTTTGGACTAAGGCACATAACCTTTGAATTTAATAATTTCTTAGAATTATATAATAATCTCGCAGCATGAGACTATATATATATATATATATATATATATATAATATGGTCCAATCCTTTCTCAAATCCGCTTTCCTATCCTGCATTAGCGAGGAGCTCATGTATTAAACTATCTTTTAAAATTATCCATAAGTGTCAAGCTCTCACCGTAAGAGTGTTCAAAATCATTTCCATTTGTTTTCATATAAATATGTATTAAACCGATGCGATTGGACTCATTTAGAGAAATTCGCATTTCATAGTTATTCTGTCTTTCCTTGTCCAATTAGTTTTATCTGCTAATCGTTAACTTACTTTTTTGGAAGGTTCCAAAATTAATGGATAAACTTGCCGTCCTGCATGCATCCCATTGCTCAACGCATCCAATTGCTTTCCAGGGCTAAGATCTTCATGAACAATTTTGCACATTCATGCGTTTCTTGCTACAAGGTTACATGATATAGCATTAATTTTGACACGGTATGGATACATTAATATTTATTTTAGGAAATCATAATAATTACAATTCATATACCAAACTTTCAATAAAATTAATATAAATGTGTCTTCAAATTTAAAATACTTGATTTCCAATCCGATGAGCTAGTTTCAATGATGAATTACAATGGAAAACACTTGAAGTAATATTAAGATCTGAATTTACTTAGTATCCATTTCAACGAGGTGAATAATCCAAAGATCTACACAGAGTACACTCTTTACTATAAAAATATTCCTAGGAAATACTCCAAAAGTGGAGAAATGTTGTACACGCTCACATATAAGAAATACAATGCAAATAAGAAGAAAATACACAATATTATCTGTTGAAAAGTGCAGCAACATTTGCTTCCAAAGCTCAAGGATCGGCTGTGAAGAGTGGAGAAGAGAGTTACTATTTGAATCTCGCCAAAGCTTTTATATCTCACGATCTAGGTCTCCTAATCAATTGGTCTTATCCCCAATCAATTATCATGTCAGATCCGAACAAATCTAGTCGTCAAACCTCGCAACGGTCTTCTCCCAATTGATTATTCAATCGATTAAGCGCTTCTGGATCAATCACCCAATCGATCCATATCGCCTCTATGCTCTCGTGAGTACCCTCGTAATCGATTGAGCACCTTCTTAATTGATTCACCATTTTCGCGACACAACTACTATGCTCTGTGAAAAACCATCTCCCAATCGATCAAGCAGCTTCAATTGATTACCTAATCGATTCAGAAGCTCTTTGTTTGCTCACGACCAAACTTAATGAATTAGCAATCAATTAAGCCTCTCGCGATATGCTCAATCAATTGGATTCTTCCCAATCGATTCAGCACAGTGCAACGAATTGTGCTTCATGAAAAAATAGCTTCCAATCGATCACTTGATCGATTGGATTCAGGGTGAATCGATCATATGATCGATTCACCATGCACTTTGTGAAGAGATGCATTCAATCAACCAGCTGATCTATTGGCACATGTCTCAATCAATCACCTGATCCATAGATGAAGATCCAGAGGTTTTGATTCAGATCGGAGTTCATACAGCCATTGATCAAGCCGAATTAATCTGGACCGTTCATCGAAGATTGGCATATCTGAACCATCCAGTGAAGATATGGTCGATCCGACCTAAGGGAGAGTAGATCCAGACCCTAGATGAAGATCAGTACCTCCGGATCAGATTTTGGATGACTTTTCACCGTTGATCAAGAGCCAAATCAATCACAGCCGTCCGTCCAGATCTGGAACAGAATCAAAACAGAAGCTACAGTAGCTTCCAGGCTTCGTCGATCCTCCACAGTGTTGTTCTTCGTCCCGACGCGCGTCTTCTTCCGGATTTCGGCCCCGATTCCTTCTCCAATCAACCTCTAAAGCTTCAACCTCGGTGGAGAGCTTCTTGGCAGCATCATCCCGATCATCTAGATCCGTCGTTGGGTGTTCTCTCCGGCGAAAATCTGCTCCCCGTGTTCCTCTTTTTTCGCCAGATTTGGAGGTGGTCTTCCAATCGGCAACTCCAATTCCCATCAGTGGCGCTTGGAGGTGGTCCGCCGGCATTATTGAGCTTCATCCGATGCACATCCATAGTCCACAACATCATCCCAGATCCAGAGAGCTCCGGGTAGCAGAAATCTAGATTTCCGGCCATTCATGGGGTTCTGGGTTGTTCTAGCTCGTCGGGGGTGGTCCGTCGGCGTTGTTGAGCATACTTGGAGCTGATACGCCACAGAGATTCTCCACTGAGGTCCAGAGTTGGGTGGTCTCGACTTTGACACTCTTGTGTGACGGCAAGAGTGTGTAGCTTGGTAGATTGGTTGTGAGTTGGATCGGTTAGGGTTTATTTCATTTTGTTATTGTTTTTACAGCTTAGAACATATTCCTTTATGTTTGTTATGGTTTAGCAAGTAATCTAGCATTTCATTTCATAGTTGAAGCTTAATTTGTGTTTATTTGATATTTGGTTAATTGTTTAATGTTTAAGTTTTAAGCTAGGGTTTTATTTCTGTTTAGATCAGATTTAATTGCTTCTTGTTATTTCATACTTGATTTAATTAAATGCTTTAGATTAGGTTTAATTTGAGTCTTGTTCTTTCATTCTTAGTTTGATGTGTGTTGATGGATTTATCACAACGTAGTGTGACAATGCGTAATGATTTGTTCATTGGCACATAGTTAGATTTCACTCTTGCATTATATTTATTTCTTATTCGCTGTGCTTTACTTTTGTTAGATTTAGATTCAAGCATCAACCCCCCATTTTCATATTTAAAACCCCAAAAATAGAAATAAAATACGATCCTAAGATTACATCCTACCATTTGTTCCTCGAGAGATCGATCCTGGGCTCGTTACTACAACGTTATTGTGAAATTAAGGGGTTCAGTGGACATACATTTGTTAATTTGATTTACGAGTGTAACATGCTTCGTTATCAAAAATTGGCGCCGTTGCCGGGGAAAAAGTAGCGGTGTTTGGTAATCTTAGGATTGTTTCTCTATTTTCTCTCTTTTCTTGTTTCAATTTTTTGTGGTTGCAAAAAATTCAAAAATATTGTTAGGGGCTTAATTATTTCATTTCTTGTATGCACACATTCTATCTTGTCTATTTTTTTGTGTCTTTTGATGATATTTGCATGAGTGTTTCAAGTAATACCAAGATATCTTTTATGTGTGTCATCGGTAGTTCCAGAGTTTCAGTGTGATCAAGACCTCAGATTTGTCAAGTAAAATGAAGAACGACACTGAAAAGACTCTCAGAGAGCTTTGGTCACCAGATTTGTCAGTTGATTCATTTTGCATTTGGTATTCTGATTTAGAGACAACCTTTAAGCTTTGCCGTATTGTATATCTATTACCGAAGTTTCATGGACTTTCTGGTGAAGATCCCAACAGACATCTGCATGATTTGGAGATGATTTGTTCTTCATGGAACCCACTTGGCATATCAGAAGAAGATGTTAGACTTAGAGGGTGTTTGGCTAAACTTATTAAAAACAGCTTATAAGCTCGTACAACTTATAAGTTGTTTTAGAAGCTTATAAGTTGTTAGGTCTTATTTTAAAAATAAGTTGTTAAAGTGTTTGAGTGAACTTATTACAATCAACTTAAAGATATTGATGTGTTTGGTATTATAAGATCTTTTTATTAATAAAATTACCAAAAAGGGTATAATACTATTAATAGAGGTTTTTGAGATTTTTATTAATAGAGGGTTTTGGGCGAATTTCTGCACCGGGGGAGAGAAAATTAGAAAGAAGCGTTGGCGGAGAAGATGACACAATGTTGGAAGAAAAGTCGGCGGAGATAAAAAGATATTAGGCTTATAAAAATTTATGGAGGATAAGATGGGGATTTATGAAATTATATAAGGATATTTTAGAGAAATAAATATTAAAATAAGATCTTTTTTTAAAAAGTAGGGTCTTCCATACTTTTTTAAAAACAGCTTATAAGCTCCAAAACAACTTATTTTGACAGCTTATAAGTTGTTTGAAAAAAAATTTACCAAACAAATTTGAAGAGCTTATAAGGTTCAAAACAACTTATAAGCTGTTTTAGAGAGCTTATAAGCTCAGCCAAACACCCTCTTAGAGCATTTCCATTTTCAGTAGCAGATTCAGCAAAAGATTGGTTGTATTGTCTCCCACCCAACTCTATCACCAGCTGAATCGAGATGAAGAAATTATTTCTGGCAAGGTTCTTTCCTGCTTCTAGGATCGCAGCTATTCAGAGGAGTATTTGTGGAATCCAACAATGCACAGGAGAACCGTTTCTAGTTTATTGGGAAAGATTTAAAAGACTTGTTGCTAGTTACCCTCAGCACCAGATAAGCGATCAACTACTAATTGTATACTTCTATGAGGGATTGTGTCCCATGGAAAGGAGTATGGTTGATGCAGCTAGTGGAGGTGCTCTAGTGAACAAGACATCTACTCAGGCCAGAGAACTTATCGAGATTATGACTTCAAATTATCAACAGTATGAGACTACACCAGTGAATGCTAAAGATGTTCATTCCTTTGCTAGTGTATTCCCGACCAGGATCCAGTATCACAAGCCTGATCCTCAGTATTATCAGACTCATCAACAGGACAACTATAATTCATTGGTAGGATTCAGGTATGGGAACACACAACAAGGGAATTCTGAGTGGTCCCAGCATTATCAGCCTTACTTTCAGCAGCATCAGCCTGAGCAGCATTGTAGGGAGCAGGTACAACAATTTTTGCAACAACAAGAAACACAATTCAAGCCAAGAACACATTCATCGACACAGTTACAATTGCATTTAGATCAATCTACCGCATCAATTCCTGAGGAGATGGATTGTAGAGTTTGTGATATTCCTGACTTTTATTCTGCTTCTCTACGTGACTCTTCTAATTTTTTGTATCGTGATGTTGTAGTTGATTCTGATTATATTGTTGTAGATGATATTGTTGTTTCAGATGTTCTTGATGTTGCAGGTGATATTGATGATGATGGAAGTGTAGGGGAGACCCAAGAATCACTTCCTTTGACTATTCTATCACCCGTGTCAGCTGAACTAGTTGAGCTAGTGGAGCCTGCTTTTGTTATTATAGATGATGGAAGTGTAGGGGCAACTCAAGAATCACTTCTATTGATTATACCTGATCCAGAGCCAGTTCTTTCACCTGACCAAGATAATATCGCATTCACTGTTTTAGACTCTCCAGGTACCTTTCAGGATGGTAAGGATGATATTTCTTCTGAATCTTTAGCAAATTCCATGGATGTAATTCATTTTGATTGTAGTGGATGTGACATATCTTTTGATTCATGCTCTGTTTATTTTGATATTATTTATAGTACTTCTCACACAGTATGCGTGCAGGAATTGCGTCCTCTTTTTAGTGTACAGGAATTTTTCAGATATTTTATTTGCAGTCAATCATGCAAGGATGCATTCTACCACTTGAAGAAAGCTCTAACTCTCTATGCAATAAGCAAGCTTCTGGAGTGGATATTTCAAATGAACCATCTCTTACCACTTGCAGATTGGCTGTTGAAACTGAATCGACTCCGACCTCTAGAATTTCAGGGGAGTTTGTTCTATCTCAATTTTTCTTTTGCTTTATGCTTGTATATATTTCTTTGCGTTGGTTTACTTTTGTTGGGTAGTTCATTTTTAGTTTGCTTTGTTAGTTTTCATAATAAATTTCCTATGCATTCTTTTTATCATCTTAGAAATTGTGAAAGCTAGTTAAATTTGATTGTCTAATTTGATGATTTATTGTCATGATTGGATTCTTGGATTGCATGTAATTACAACTTGATGATGGATTCCATGTTGGTAGATTGAGGTGATAATTTTTGATATACCTAGTGAGGATATTTTTAAGCCTATTATTCCTATTGATGTGTGATGCACTTATGGTTAATGCTACTCTAGAACTTGCTTAATTCTTTCAAGACCACATTATCATAGGTTTGCATGATTTTTATGAAGGTTATCTATCTCACTTGTTTCTATTCATTTCTTTTGTTATCATATGTTTCTTGAATAAAATCCATATCATCCATCGTATCACTCTTTTCTCTCCTCCATTTATTTCCATTTATTTCACTCTTACTCTCTTGGAATGTGGATATCTTGGATGTTACATGATGAGTGTTTTGCTCGAGACGGACAAAAATTTAAGTATGGGGGAGAGAAATAGCTTAGTGGAATTTAAGGAAAGCATAGGTAAACCATGCTTGATCACCATAGGTAAATCATACTTTGTATCTATTTATTTGAGCTACTGACGATGTTGTATAATGTTGCACACATGTTGGGGAAAAAAATGAAAGAAAAACAAATCAGAAAAAAAAAAGAAAAAAAAAACAAATGAAAAAGAAAAAAAAAGAGAACAGCAAAAAGAAAGAAAAAAAAGGAAAAAAAAATTGAAAAAAAAAGAGCTTTAACATGTTGTGCCCTTTTGTATTTGTGTGTGGTAAAATTTTTTAGAGAGATAATCTTTATTGTAGTAATATTTAGATTTTATTGTATATCATGAGTAGTGATTTTTATTGGAAAGCTATAGTAGAGGATGTCTACATGTTTATTGGATTTGTGAGAAACGTTGACATGCGCCATTTTTATTCATTTGTGGTATAATTTTTATGAGTGACAATTTTTACTTTAACGATATTGAGATATTATTGCATATCATGTGTAGATTTTTAGTGTGAAATGCTAGAGTAGGAGTTGTTCACATTTTTATTGTATTGGTGAAAGGTGGTAGAACTTTTTGTTGGTGACAATATTTATTGTAGCAAAATTTAGATTTTATTGTATATCATGAGCGGATGTTTATTGTAAAAGCTATATTAGAGATTGTTCACATTTTATTGAGTTGTGAAAAACTAGCTTGGGAGTTGGATGGAATATCTTTTTGGGCATTGTTCTATTGTACTCATCTATGTAATATTTCATTATGTCCATGTTTTTCACGTTACTTTGCTTTATCTTCTTCACTTCTTTTCTTATCATATCATTTGCTTTGATTCATGTTTTCCTTATATTTCAAATAATGCATTCATTATTTTATTATGCACTCTTATATATATAGTGGTGGAGAGTAGAAGTAAAACAAGCTTATGGTAGTGCATAAGCCATGAGTAGCTTGAGTGAGCTCTACCATTGCATATATATGAAAGGAGAGCCACCATTACTTACCTTGTGAGGTTATTTTAGTATCATTCTCAATTTATCTATTATGGATAGAAGTTATCATGATTGTTAATTAATGTATGAATTGAATCCATGATTGCTTTGGTCATTTGAATTTGACAAACCTTGATAACTCTCTTTTCACTATTTTCTATGTATGGTTGAGAATTGCTAGGGGAAGACATCTTAGTTATTTTCTTTTTCTATTTTACTTGCTCGAGGCGAGTAAGAATAAGTGTGGGGGAGTTGATAACTAACATTTTTATATGTTATTTTGGCTCTTGGACTTGATATTTTTATCCTCTCATATGCTTAATTCTGTATTTATATCATGTTTTATGAGTTGAGATTTATTTGGAGCGTTGATCTAATTTTTCATATATTTTTCTGATATTTTATCTAAAATATACATCTTGTTTTATAGGGAAGTAATCTGGACCGTTGATCAAGATCCATGATCAAAGCATCAAGGAGATCCAAAGAAGTAAAGCTTCCAATTCAAATCCAATTCAAAATCCACTTTTAAAGTCCAAACTTGAAGCCCAATGTCAAAGCCCAATTTCAATTTTTATTGGATCCGGATCCGGATCTCACTCAAACATTTCAACCCGAAATCCAAGCCAAACCCGTTAAGAAACCCTCTTTCTCACCCGCACAGCACAGTGCCGAACTCTCCTCTTCTCTCGCGATCTTTTCTCGCGCGGAGCTAGGGCACCGCGCCTCCTTCTCCTTTCTTCTCCTCACCACCGGCCGGCGGCTACTCTTCTCTTCCTTTGCCGCCGGCCGGCCGGCCGGCCGGTCCTCCACACCCAACCTCCTCTTCTCCAATCTGCTCCAAGCGGCGACGGCAGCAACCTCGGCGACTTCTTTGAGCGGACAGCGGCTTTGGGTCTAGGGTTCTCTTGATGGTGGAGTGTTCTCCTCCGGCAAGGTAGTCCTTCTTCATCCCTGTCTCAGCGGATCTTCCTGTGGACGGCGTTCCGAAAGCAGAAGATTCCAATAGGGACAGCCGGCCGATCCTTCTTCTTCTCCGGCGAATTTCTTCTTCCATCACTGATTAGTGTTGTGGCTTCCTGTGGACGGCTTTCCGAGGCAATTCAATGTGTATCAAATTCCGGTAGTCTGAGTTGTCCGTGTTCTACTTCTTCTCCAATGAGCTTCCCATCTGAATCCCAAGGCTGATGCTGCTGTGGACTTCCTGCGGACGGTGTTCCGAAGGTGGGCAGAACTCTAGCATCTCAGTGTGTCCAATTCCGGGAGAAGCAAACTCTAGCATCTCAGTTGCGTATCAATTTACATCCAATCATAGATCAGTCGTTGAGTTTGCTGTTCACCAGTGATGGCGTTCCAGATCTGGGCCTCCGTGTGACGACGGAGGTAGTCAATTGGTGTATGATCACGGAGGAATGAGTGTGGTTGATTAACTTAGTTTGTTTCCGTATTTGACTTGTTTAGTTTTTGTTTTTATGCATTTTGGATATTGTAGTTAATGTTTTAATTAATGTTGCTTAGTTGTTAGTTTATCTTCATGTTAATTATTTAAAGTTAATATAGTTTACTTTCTTGCTTCATTAGGTTGTAATGTTTTTTATTGCTTCTTAGATTGATAGATTGCACTTTATTTAGTTTCATATTATGTTTAGTTGCATTTATGTATGATTGTTAATCTTGTATCATAGGGTGATAATGTGGTACAAGTTTAGCTTTTATGCATAATTAAGTTTTGTTTATTGTTGTTAAGTTTGTTTAGTTAATTGTCTTTGTTTGATTGTTGCTTTCTTTATGCATGTTTGAGTTCTTTGGTATATTTCATGTTATTCCCATTGATAGATATTCTTGTATCCTAGCGTGATAATGTGATGTAGTAAAATCTTCAATGGTTAGTTAGGATAGACATAGCTTTATTACTTGCATTGTCTTCCATTATTTAGATTAGATTTCATTTGATGTTTCGCTATTTCGATCCTTAGTTTAGTTGTGTTGATAGTTAATCCATGAGTGACAATGCGTGTGGATTAATTATTCACACCTAGTTAGATTTCATTCCAGCACTAGATTAGTTTTCTATACTTGTTCTGCTTTTAATTTGTTAAATTTAGAATCAAAACCCCAAAACCCCAATTCCATATTAAAAACCCCAAAAATTGAAATAACATACGATCCTAAGTTTACCATCCTATCGTTGTTTTTGTTGGCGGACGACCCGAGTTATTCCTATGCTACATTAGCGTAGGAGGGGTTTGGTACTTCATTGTTTGATGCTCAATTCGCGACAAAATTGGGCCCTAAATCAAATTTTGGCGCCGTTGCCGGGGATGAAATATGCAATGTTTGGCAATTTTAGGATTGTTTTTATTTTGGAAAACCTAGAAATTTCGTTGTTTTGATTGTTTGCATGTTTATATATCCATGTGTTGATTTTATTTGTTCTTGAGTCTTCTAATTTTATTTGCTAATTGTCAATGCAAGAACAGGAAATTCTTTCTACCATGGATCCATATCAGTATTTTGGAGATTGGAGGGAGAGACAGTACTACCTACCTATGAAGCAGCGGAATAGGTATGAGGAAGTACAAGAAAAATTTACAGAGTCAGTTTGGAAATGCAATGAAGTCATGCAACAAATAAGAGAGCATCAAGAGCAAAAATTTTCAATGATACAGAATATTCAGAGTCAGTTAGATCAGATTACATTATCCATCAATCAGTTGCAAGCACAAAACTCCAGTGGAGAGATGGAAAGTAGTGATTCTGTTAGGCCTGACCCTACTCCCATTTATTCACAAGAATTTTTTAGTATTATTTGTGATGATGTAGTTGTTCAGATTTCTGATTCTATTAATGTTGTTTCTTTAGATGTTGAGAATGATGCAGGTATTGTTGCAGAAGATGAAGATATAAGTGTAGGGGATTGCTTACTGGAAGCAATATCCCAAGGATTACCTGAATTTGAAGATGAAAGTGTAGGGACTTGTGCTATGGAGCCAAGCACCCAAGGATCACTACATGAAGATGTACATACACCAGAAACAGAGCTAGAGCTTGGACATTTATTTGATGAGGAAGAGGTAACAATCACCACTCCAGGTACCTTTCAACACGATAAGGTAAGTATTGTTTGTGATACATCAGAAAATTTCATAGAGGTACCATTTATTGATTTTATTAGGTGTGAATCATTTCTTGATATATTTTCTACCCACACTAATATTCTCCTATTTTCTTATTCCACATGTGTGTGAGAGGTGTTTTCTTTTATCGATGTTGTAGGAGAACATAAGCTTCCAAAGTGGGTGCTTACATTGAACCGACTTAGACCTCCAGAAAGAATTTTCAAGGGAAAAAGGATTAATAAGAAGAATTTGAGTAGAACCATGATTACTCCACTTCCGGAGTGACTTCTTTTGTTAGATCTTCTTCAACCATCGGGAATGAAAGGGGAGTTGGTTCTAATTTAGCTTTCTTTTACATTTTAATTCATGCTTTGTTAATAAATTCGTTATACGTTTCTTTGGTTTCATACTTTGCATTTGCACTTTGTTTTTACATTTTGCATTGTATTTTCACATTTGCTTTCATACTTTGCATTTTGTTTAGTACATAGCATGTCTTTTTGGAATAAAAATTTTCGTGGGAATTTTCTAAGTAATATTTCTAAGATAGTAAAAGTTTCTTAAATTGGACCATCAATTTTAGGTCATGTGACATGAGTGGATGCTTTACTTACATGATATTGGTTGAAATGATGGTGGATTCCTTTTTGATTAATTGAGCTTGATTGCATAAAGAAATTACCTAGAGAGGACCACTTTAAGCCTAATCATTATTTTCTTTTGTGTGGCATGCACTCATAGCAATTGAAACTCTAGAACTTGCTTAGTTTCTTTTCAAAGTCACAATAGCATTTGTGTGCATAAAAATTGAGGATTTTGTCAATTTTGTTCCCCTTCATACTTTCCAATTCCTTTCCTCACAATTTTCTTTATACATTCTCATCTAGCATTTTAATTTTTGATAATCCTTGCTTGTCATTCATTTCATTGGGAGTTTTGGTTGAATTCTTGATGAGTTGAATTGACTAGATGGACAAAGTATTAAACATGGGGGAGGTGCATGAATTCTGTACAATCTAGAAATGATCAAGGTTTGGAAAATGTTTGAGCAAGGGCTGATTTTAGGAGGTGTTTATGGTGCAAAATTCTGAAAATTCGGTTGTGAATGAATGACTCTAATGTTCTATGCTAAATGTGTCCATTTCTTGAGTCTTATCATGTCAAGAGCAAGCTACAATTGTTTTAGATTTAGAGACTTGATACTATGTTGATACGTTTAAAACTTTTGGAGACATTTGTGGGAAGAAGATGTTGATATGCTAAATCCTGCAGAGATGAGAATGAAACTGAAAATTCTGCACTTGAAGATCAGATACAAGGGTTGAATCAAGGTTGCGAGTGTGCCATTTTGTGGATTGTTTGTGCCAAAATCAGTTCTGATTTTGTTCTGATTTCAGTTCTTTAAATCTGAATGGCATGAGATATGAAATTTTTTTTTAAAAAAATAGAACTTGGAAATGTAGAATTGAAGATCTTAAAGTTACCAACATTCTATTATGGTGTGCTTAAGTCGAGTTAATAGTTGCAGAAATGAGCAGGAGTTGGGTTTAGAGCTGTGTTGTGCTTGAATTTTGTTTGCTTCTTCTCAAGCAAATCGGAGAGGAGTGTCATTTATCAGAATCTGAATTCTGAAAGTCATCTGCTGCTGAGTGCTACTTAATTTGTGTTGCTGGGACTTAAAGATGCTGAATTACAATCAGAAAACTTTTCCTGTAAGAAGATCATAAGATGGACAAAAGAAGCAACAAAATGATACTGAATTAATGATGGAAGTAGACAATTTCATCATGACTTGTAGAGAGTTTTAGAGACAGCTGCTGGGGAATTCTGTCAAAACAGTTTGGAATTCCAGAATGGATACTATGGTGATACACTCAACATCTTAGGAAGTTTTTGAATGCTGAAATCTTGTTTGCAGAGCTGTGAATTGATGAAATTGAAGCAAGAAAACTGCAGATTTGTGGAGTTTCAAATTACAAAGAAGCAGGAGTTAAATACAAACAAAGAAATAAATTTTAGAAGCTAAGGTTGGGAGTTATCTGTAATAATGCAGTAAGGGCAGCAGCTGAAAAACAGGATTCAACCTTAAAGATGTATCAAGTTGTATCAACTTTTTATGTCCAGCTTTCAAATTAAATCAGGAGTTGTGTGTAAAGAAAAGCAAGAAATGGTGATTTCTTTATCTGAATAACCTGTTGCAAGTCCTGAAGTTTTTGGAGCTGTGCTGATTGAAGCTGAATTCGGGATTTAGTAGCTGCATTTCAATGTTGGAAACTGTGAGTTCGGTTGAGTTGTAAAGCTGAAGTTGATCAGGAACTAATCTATTAAATCAGATACCTGCAGATGATACTTAAGTTTATGAGGTTTGAACAAGAAGTAAATAACAAAATTGAAACACAAAATGTGAATTGAAAGTGAGTGTAGTTGCTACAAGTTGGAAACTTTAGAAAAGATTCTGAATTGAGAGTATCAATTATGTGCCAAGCTCTTCTTGGAACTCTCTGGTCCGTAGATGATGCAAATAAAGACCTTTACTCCTCACTGACAAATGGTATGTAAGTTTCAAGCTATGAATGAATGTATCAATTAGAGTCTCTAGTGGTCAAAACTAACAGTTTTTCTTTGAACTTAACTTCTAGAATTGTTTAAGCTGAGAATCTGAATGATGTTACTGCTGGAGCATGCATTTCCTTAAATTGTGAATTCTGAAACTTAAGATCAGAAATTAGAATGTAGTTTCAAAAATGCATATTCTGATTTCTTGTGTGTCAAATAGAGATGATGTTTGCAAGCTATAGGGGGCTCCTATATTGGTAAAGACTTGAGAAAAGCCTTTATTATCTCACTGACGAGTAGCATTCCTCTTCATTCAAGTTGTCCACAGAGAAAAAAAATGCTGAATCTGAGTTTTCAGAAATTGCTGAATAGCTTGGAGTAGGATTTTCTGGCTATTGCAGAATTCAGTTTGATACTTCATCTATGGAATTCTTGGTGCAGTTCTCTGATAATTGAAGGGTTGGAGTAGAACTAGTGATTACTTATTTTTACTGATAGTTCTAAAATTCTTTTATGGCTTGAACCATTTAAGGCAGAAATTGATGAAGATTGAGTTGCTATTGCTGACAAGGAGATCATAGCCATGAGTTAGCTGAAATTTGACTCTCCATTCTTATGTAAGGTCATGGAAGTATAGTAGATATCAGTGAGCTATTTTGGAGCACAAACAGAAGCAAAAAAATGGATACATATCTGTGCAGAGTGTAGAAATTCAAGAATGCAGATTTTGCAGAATGAATTGGGCCCATTTGTGCCAATTTTGGAAGATAATTGCAATGAGCTAGAGTTGTTAGAAACTGGAGAGCTCTCAGTTATACATTGTAAAAGGTCTTAAGAGACAAGAGGAAGAAGTATTGAAAATTCTTGAGGCTAAACAGGGGCAAATTAATACAAAGTCCAGCATTGAAGGAAATATGAAACCAGTAGTTGGCTTGGCAAAATGGAGTTCAAGGGCTATTGGTTCCTGGAAAATTTTGAAAAGCAGCTATTATTTGAGTGGTGATAAATGGATAACTTTCTTCTCCAGGGTTTACAAGTTTGATACTTAACAGGAAAACAAAATTGGAAACGAACCAAATCTGCAGCTATGATTTTTGGACTGTATTGCAGCATGAGAAAGTTAAAATTGGAGCTAAAATTTTGTGTAATTGCAAGAGAAGAGGTTAAGTATTGAAGTAGGTCAATTGTAGAAGAAGAGGTTAAGAGAAAAGAAGTGAACATCTGCAAAAGAAACTGAATTCTGAATCCAATGCAGATCAGCTTAGTGTCATAGGTAATTTGCTGATTTGTGCCAAGTTTCTTGCTATTCAGATCTGAAATGAATGGAATTTAAGCTATTCTTATTCATTGTTTAATGTGCTAACTTCCAAGGTTTACTAGCTAGGGAAATTTGGTTGAAATGTATGGAACAGAATCAGAATCAGCAAACTGTGAACAGATTCAGACTACCACTGTGCAGAAGTTACAAGTTATCAGGGTTTTAATGTGTTGTTAAGGAATGAAAGACTTTCAGAACACTTGATGAACCAAATCAAGGAATCAATGATTCAAGTGGGAAGTTCGAAGAGAATCTGCAGTTAAGAAATTCAAAAATCTTCATTGCAGAAGTTAAATGCAGGTGCTGGAAATGGAATCAGAAATCAGCATTGTGCCAATTCTAATCTATGGAGTGCCCAATTCTTTGTGCAATTTTCTGCACATGAAGAAACACCAGTTAACACCAGTTAATTTTTTATCTATTCATTGATAAACTTGAATCGGCTAAATTTCTGAATCTGGAAAACCAGAATTCAGTAATTTCATAAGGAAGTCAATGAAAGGAGAAGTTTTCAGTTTGAGAAATCTGTCTAATTATATACTTGCTGATTTTTGATCAATTTGAAGTATGAATGTCGAGTATTTTGAGTGTTGATTGGATAGGATAGGTGATGGGCATTATCAAATATTGAAATTGCTTAATGCAGTAGTTTGAAATGAGTAAGGATTTCTGCATAACTGTAATTTATTTACAGCAGAGATCAATTCTGAAAATTAAGTGTAAAATTTGTTTATTTCTGCAACTCAGAGATCATATTCAGATTTGGCACGTGGGCAGGAATCACAAGCAAGCCAAGATGCTAACTAGCAATAATTCCGAATTCAGCTAGTAAAATTATAGTGCCAAAACTTGATGCTGGTTCTAACCAGCAAGTCCTGTAGATGATGCTTCTATCTATTTACTGCTGATTGTTTTGCTTCTTTTTGGAAGATTCTGGTAAATCAAGCTTAGTGCAGTATTTGGAATGCTACTGATGTAATACTAATGAAGAACTGAATTGTTGAAATCTGCAGTAACTAACATCTGTGCAGTAATTTTTTTTGAAGTTGCTGATTTTGGACATGAGATGTGCAGTAAGTTTAGAAGCTACTCAGAGCTGGAACCTTATTGTTGAGCTGTTGAAACACAAACAGAAGTACTATCAGAGAAGGCTCTCTAAATAATGGAAGTATTAGGATTGAATTTCTGAAGTTAAACCTAAAATGTCTAAGAATTTGAGTTCGATCAAGGAAGATGGTTGTTTTGAACAGGAAATAAAAGTTTAAATCTGTAGTAACTGAAGAGAGGAAGAAAAGAAATAAAACCTACAGAATGAAAAGGGCAGCAGTGACAATGATCATTAACCTTTCTGATTTCTGAAATTGCTAAATGTTCAGAAATTTGGAATTCAGAGATTTTGAAATTGTTGATGTTAAAAGCTGGATTGAGGAGTTCATTGACTTCTATATTAATCCAAAGCTCAACACCTAAATTGTCTTTGAATTCAGAAATTGCTAGGAGATTAGAGAAGGATGCAGAACCTGGAATTTTTCAAGCTGCACTGTAGTGCAGGAAATGAGCAAGATTGACATGTTAGTTGCTGGAGAGGAAAACTTTCCAATGCTAGGAAACTGAAGCTCTGAAATTGGAAGCTTGCATTGAATTCAGCAATGGGCTCTGAAATTTTAGAGAAGAAGTAATAGAGAAGCTGAATAGTTACAAATGCTATAGATAGTGAAATCATTGCAAAATCTGTAATTGCTTAAAATATGGAAGCTACAACTATTTTTAAGATTCATAAGTTAGATGCTGGAATTTTTAGTGGCTAGAGCATTGGACATTTCAGTGTCATTTGGTATTCTTTTCTTTTGGAATTCCTTGTAGTGAAGACTTGAAAAATTTCCAAAAGCTGATTTCTGGAACTAGTCTAGAAAACTGAAAACAAGGGTTTGAGTGAATGTGATGATAGCACCCAATTGTGAGAAATTGTAATTGAAGAAAACCTCAGTAAAACAGGAACAGAGGAAGAGGAGCAATGCAGAATGAAGAAAGAGAGATCCAATGGATTATAGTTTAAAAATGTATACGTTGCAGCTGGTGGCAGATTTTGTTGCTGGAAATAATTGCATTATGGATTCAGATATTCAGAGATCTACAGATTCAACTATGATACACATGTTGACAACTTTATAAATGATTAGTTCAGTTTAGAAGCTTGTGTAAAATTCTGCTGAAATGAAGTTTTCTACTGTGCAGGAATGGAAAGCTTAGGAAACCCATACAGTTTCAGTGCTAGGTTGCTGCAGGAGACAAATAGCTGATAAAAGATGTGAAGAGTTATTGAAGGTTAACAAATTGTGAAATTGTTGGAATTGTGTACAATCTGCAGAACTAAAATCTGGAACTAAGTATCTTGTTATATGCTAAAAGTTGTGCAGTATTTGATTAGCGACTAGCTGAACTTCTTCTACTTGGAATTTCTCAAGCTTAAGCTCGAGTCAACATTTATAGTTTCTGATTCTTGATTTGAATGCTGTTGGAAGAAGTTTGTATTTTCCTGGTTCTAAAACTGAGCTACAGATTTTAATATCTAGTTTTGTTGAATCTGAGTTTTAGTCATTCTATGCTGCTTAACGTCTGTAATTTTGAATTTTTCTACTGTAATGGTGTGAAACTTGACTGCAAAGCACCACAGGAACAGAGAAAAGTTGGAAATATATCTGCAGAATGAATACCAGAAAGGTGTCTTGAAGAGTATCAGGTTTATTGGAAAGAAAGATGTTTTATATTGTCCGAGACGGATAATATTTTAAGTGTGGGGGAGGGAAGTATTATTCATGATTTGAGATTATTTTTGAGTTTCAAAGTGCTGGAGTTGAAGTGGAAAAACAGTGAAAGAAAAAGAAATATGGCAAGTAATAGTGTATCACGTGTGGAGGAAGAGTATCAAGAATTTTGGATTGCCATCAAATTGAAGGGGAGGTTAGCTTGGTATTTTGAATTGATAAAAACAAATGGTATTCATCTCTTTTCACATCAAAATGATCAACTCGTCAAGTATATTCCTCCAATACTCTCATCTCCTCATTTTCTTCATTAAATACTTTTCTTTTGCCTATTTCATTCACTTTTATTGTTTTTTTTATTCCATTTCAATTTTTGTTGATAAAAATCCTTTTGATTCATGTATGCTATGTTTATAGTGGTGGAGAATTAGAAAATAAGCAATCTTATGGTAGTGAAATGTTGTGAGTTACATTGAGTGACCTTCGCTTAGATGCAATTTTGAGTGTGAGAGCTAGAATAGGTCAATTCCTTGTGAGATTGCAACTTGTTTGATTTTTCAATTGGATTAAAACTACCATACCTACTGATTATTGTTTGGATTGTATTCATGATTGTTTGTGATCTTTAGATGGTCTTAGTTAAATTCTTTTTACTATCTTATAGGTATTGCTAGGGAATTTTTTGTGGAGATGATATTTAGTTTTCTTTACTTTCATGGGACATTCAAGACTAAGTGTGGGGGATTTGATAACCATGATTTTACTGTTTTATTTTGATTCATATATGCATGATTTGATGTTGATTTCATAGGTTTAAATCATTGTTACATCACATTTTGTGCATTGTGTGTATTTTTGGACTTAATTGTAAATTATCTTATTTTTGTGTTATTTGGTGTTAACATTTGATTCTTATTTTGTGGGCATCAAAAGATCGTGGATGTGGATCTATTTGAACCGAAATTGGGCTCGAATCGGAGTTTAAATGACACGATCAAGCTTTGGAGCATTATGGGTCGTTCATCAAGAACAGGAGAGATCTGAACCATCCATTGAAGATCTGGCCCATCCAACCTAATGAGGAGGAGATCTCATCCATAGATGAAGATCCAGAGGTTTTGAATCAGATCGGAGTTCATACAACCATTGATCAAGCCGAATTAATCTGGACCGTTCATCGAATATTGGGCAGATCTAAACCATCCACTGAAGATCTGGTCGATCCAACCTAAGGGAGAGTAGATCCAGACCCTAGATGAAGATCAGTACCTCCGTATCAGATTTTGGATGACTTTTCACCGTTGATCAAGAGCCAAATCAATCACAGCCGTCCGTTCAGATCTGGAACAGAATCAAAACAGAAGCTACAGTAGCTTCCAGGCTTCGTCGATCCTCCACAGTGCTGTTCTTCGTCCCGACGCGCGTCTTCTTCCGTATTTCGGCCCTTATTCCTTCTCCAATCAACCTCTAAAGCTTCAACCTCGGTGGAGAGCTTCTTGGCAGCATCATCCCGATCATCTAGAACCGTCGTTGGGTGTTCTCTCCGGCGGAAATATGCTTTCGGTGTTCCTCTATTTTCGCCATATTTGGAGGTGGTCTTCCAATCGGCGACTCCGATTCCCATCAGTGGCGCTTGGAGGTGGTCCGCTGGCGTTATTGAGCTTCATCCGATGCCCATCCGTAGTCCGCAACATCATCCCAGATCCAGAGAGCTCCGGGTGGTCCGTCGGCGTTGCTGAGCATACTTGGAGCTGATACGCCACTGAGATTCTCCACTGAGGTCCAGAGTTGGGTGGTCTCGACTTTGACACTCTTGTGTGACGGCAAGAGTGTGTAGCTTGGTAGATTGGTTGTGAGTTGGATCGGTTAGGGTTTATTTCACTTTGTTATTGTTTTTACAGCTTAGAACATATTCCTTTATGTTTGTTATGGTTTAGTAAGTAATCTAGCATTTCATTTCATAGTTGAAGCTTAATTTGTGTTTATTTGATATTTGGTTAATTGTTTAGTGTTTAAGTTTTAAGCTAGGGTTTTATTTCTGTTTAGATCAGCTTTAATTGCTTCTTGTTATTTCATACTTGATTTAATTAAATGCTTTAGATTAGGTTTAATTTGAGTCTTGTTCTTTCATTCTTAGTTTGATGTGTGTTGATGGATTTATCACAACGTAGTGTGACAATGCGTAATGATTTGTTCATTGGCACATAGTTAGATTTCACTTTTGCATTATATTTATTTCTTATTCGCTGTGCTTTACTTTTGTTAGATTTAGATTCAAGCATCAACCGGAGAAGACACAGGGTTATTTCTAGTTGCATCTTTTGCTCGACGTCATGTACTCCTAAGTTCTTGTACACTTAGACACAGGGTTAAACACAACAAGACCTAACCTAACTTGGTTAATCACATCAAAACTACCTTGGGGTACCAAAAATTTGAAGGTCTTAGGTCTTCTTATTAAGGAGAAGAAGTCATTGTCAGTGAGCCCCTGGGAGAAGGCACTGACTAGAATTTTAGTGGTGGTCGCAGGGACATCTATAGCCACTTGATTGAATTTTTTAATATAGGCCCTGAGTGTCTCCTTGGGTCCTTGCTTGAGCGAGAAAAGACTCAATGGGGTCTTGTGGTAACACCGGTTGCTGGTAAAATGATGAAGAAAAACTTTGCAGAAGTCCTTGAAGCAACGAAAGGATCCGGCCTGCAACTGCTTAAACCATCTCTGCGCTAAGCCACTGAGTGTGGTAAGGAACACTCGACATTTACATTGCCCGTGCATTGATGAAGAAAGGCGGCATTTTTTAATTTGAGGAGATGGTCCTTAGGGTCAGTTGACCCTACATATTCCCCTATCATGAGGGGCTGGTAATGCTTTGACAATTTATCTTCTAGAACCCCAAGAGAAAGGGATGTTAATCTGCTCAGGAGAGCTGCATGTCACTGGAACTTTTCCCTTGTGCCCCTCTCGAATGGGTGCTTCCCCATAGGATTCTTGAAGGGGTTCTTCTTGGCCCATATATTCGGGCGGCGTGCGGAAAAGAGCTCAATGACGAGGGATTGGAGAGTGGGGCGTCAGAGGCAAGTAGTTTAGTGGCACATAAGGAGGATCTAAGCCGACCACGGGACCTTCCTCCCGAGCTCCTCTCTCTCTCGTTGGTGTGCCATTATTGAAGCAACTAGATTGGGTAGTGGTTGAATACCACTAGTAGCTACTTGTTGTTACACTAATTTTTGGGCTCGTGCACTGATCAGCAGTTCCAAATCTTCTTGGGTCAAGGTGACGATGGCGAGTTTTCCATTCTCTTCCATCTCGGAGTTTCAAATTCAGGCGAAGATTCCCACAGACAACGCCAAATTTGATCTTATCTAAAAGCTGAGAGATGACGCATTGACAACGGTGGCTTGGTTGTTGATTGGAACTAGACTTTTTCCTTGGCGAAGAAGCTTTCTTGTGATCCTGCGCATACTCAGATGAGCATACAAAATGTTAGTCCCCAAAAAATAGGAAGGGGGTCCTTGGTGAAGGCCCTTCGCCCTGTCATAATCGATCGACCGATAAGAGAGGGGTAAATTACCTACAAAAATAAGACTAAATCTTTCTCATACTTTGGACTTGATTAGTAGCACAATTCAAATAAAAATAATAATGAAATAAAAGAAAGAAATAAGAAGATCAAAAATTAACTTGATTACAACCTAGGTGTTTGTAAATCCAAGGCTCTAAAAGTGCTCCCTAGCATTCTCCTTCGTTGCAGGCGGAGAAGCCATTTACAAAAGTTAACAGCTCAAAAGAAAGACTAGGAAGTAGTACAAGACTTGTTGTTAAGGTTGTTGAATATTTCCAATCTTCAAGGGGTCTTTTATAACCCTTGGAAAATTTTATCCGAGACTAGAAAGCGCCTTCAATAGGCTAGAAAGCGCCTTCAGTGTAGAAAATCTTATTGATGAAGATAAAGTTTTATCTTCGGCTAACGGCTAGGGAAGGCATCTTCTATAGCCGGGAAGACGCATTCACACTATTCATCGAATGCGCCTTCCAAGTCATGGAAGACGCCTTCCAAGAGGCAGATCTGTAATATACAAAAATATATATATATATAGATAATGGTGCAAATAATTAAAAGGTGACATAATTAAATTTTATTAAGGAAAATAAATATGCTTTAGTGGATAAATTATCTGGAAATAAGTTGATATGAATTTATAGAATTTATTAGAATTTTTTTGGATTTTATAGAAATGATTTTAGTTTTTATTGCGTAAAAGAAAAGCATGTTTACAAATACCCAATTAAAGTAGAAGTTGATTATGTATATAAGCTAAGGTTTGTTGATCAAACCCTAAGTTTAATTCCTCCCTTTCGCCACTGTTCATCTTCGGCGTTGTTCCTCACATGCACGAGCGATGCGTTGCGGCCGTCGCCCGCAGGCTGGTCAAGACCGCACCTCCGGCGCCTTGTTCTTAGCCAGCTCTCTTCACTCCTCTTCGATGGCATCTTGCAACCATGGTTTCACCGTGCGGTTCGAGCCAATGTTGCATCCCTAGCGCTGCTCTCCGCCAATCCGAGACCACCATCATCGCTGCCTTCCCCACGCACGATACGCGCCTTACCATTGGCTGTCAGCGCCGCTGCCCACACCACCATCCTTGGTGGCCGACTGAAGGCAAGCCACCCGTCAGCACACCATCGCCGCCTCCCCACGGCTGACCATCTCGGAGGCCTGTAGCCATCCCGAAGGCCAGGCGCCTCCCTCTCCCTTCCACACGATGACGGCATTACCCAACATCGATGTTGCCGCATCAACAGTTAGCGCATGCAGTTGGCGCGTGCAACCACTGCCCTCTCTGCCTATCGCGCTCGCCATAGGCACACAAGGATGGTCATGCTCGCTTCTGCGTCGCCGCTGCGCGAGCAGATCCATTGCCGTCACTGGGGCCTTTGTTGGGGTTCCACCGACCATCGCCGTCCGTTGCCTACTCCAAGAAGCCACCACGGGCAGCCCCATCTTTGGCGGAAGCTTCGCCTTTCTGTTGCCGTTGATTCACCGGACAACGGCCCTCCATCATCCCTTTTTGCGCCGCCGCCACTGGAGACAACTTGACCACCGATGCCATCGCCGACCCTCAGATCCACGGTAAGTAAGTTAACTAAATTAGGGTTATGGTTTAATTAATGGGAGATTAAAGTGGCATGTGCTGATTGATTAGTTAGTAGATGATTAATTAATAATACGTTAATTAATTATTTAATTTAAGTAGAAAGATAATTGATTGTGATAAAATTTAATAAGTTAATAAATTGATAAATTAATTAATTAATAGGTTGATTAATTAATTAACAAATTGATTAATTATCTGATTAATAAATGGATTGATTAATGGATTAGTTCGTGATACACCTTATATGTAGGTTCGAGCGAAAGACGTGCTCTTTGATTTGAGGACATCAATGGACATTCTACATTTGAGGTGGGTAGATCTTGCTTATCTTTTGATAGCTTAGATTATATTGTATGTTTATTTACTGTCATGTTTGCTGAGGTTACAGTTAGTTGCTTACCTTAGATCTATACTATATCGTTCCTAAGTTTGATATCGTATTATCTGTCCTTATATATGACCTATTGTTGATAGTTATCCAGTTAGGTTTGATATTATGGTTGTGTTTCTAGGTATGCATGATACTACCATATTATAGTGTAGGACATTGAATATTTTGCTAGACCTTTTAGCAGATGATTTGACTCGGTGTTTATTGTTAGGATGATCATATAGTAGTATAAAAATTGAGCATCTTGCTAAACCTTTATTTATTTTATTCATACCAGGGTGTAGGATATTGAGTATCCTAATAGACCCTCGTTGTTGATCAAGCCTATAACTTATGTTCGTGAATTTAGGTTATAGTATGGTTAGATATTTAGGCTCGTGCCTATAGGTCACCAACACTATTGGTGGCATAGTTGTATACTAGTATGAGGGTGTATATGTTAGTGAGATTATACTGACCTATATGTGATGACAATCACTCCCTAGGAGAAAGGTAGTGTATTCCACTAAACTTTCTCTTTTGGATCAGCACTAAGATTACTTGATATTGATCCCATTGTTTATTATATCTACGATGATTCAATGGAATTAGTCGAGATATTAGTACTAAATGACTAGTAACTTGGGGATCTGATTGTTTATTGTTTGCCTATATATTAGTAGGATGATATCGTAATATGGGATACCAAGTACCCTAGTAGACCCTTATTGCTATATAGACTCATGCCTATACATTAGTAGAATTATACCATAGTGTAGGAATCCGAGAATCCTACTAGACCCCTTGGTTGTTATATCTTGTCGACCATTATCTCCCATTCGTCGTTGAGAGGGTCGTTAGCAATCATTGACATATCATGTCGACCATTGTCTCCCATTCGTAGTTGAGAGAGTCGTCGACGACCGTTAGTATATCCTGTTTCCCATGCGTAGGTGAGAGGGTCATTAGTGACCATTGGTATATACCATGTCTGTCCACGGGACCTCCATAGTAGAGCGTTCTCCCGTAGACAGTGACGACTAGTTATTTACCCTATCCGCCCATGAGACCTCGGGGAAAAAAATTCCAAATTCAAATGAAAAAAACTTAAACAAAAATTTTAAAAATATATTAAAGGGTTATTATTATTATTATTATTATTATTATTATTATTATTATTATTATGTTTTGCCTAGGGTCTTGAGGAATCTTGAGACGACCTTGGCTGGGATTCTTTGTTATGTACTAAGGGTACGTTTGGTTCAAGTTATCATGTATAACTTTTGTTATATGATTACCAGGTAATCATATAACCAAGGTTATGGAGAATAAAATATAACAAAATGTTATTTGGTTCAACCTAGATAATGTAACAAAAATTTATTAGTTTAAAAGTTTTAATGAATAAGCTAGTTTAATATTTTATTATATTACCCTCAGTTACAAAATGCACCATACGTGTTATTATTATTATTATTATTATTATTATTATTTAGTTTTTACACGTTTTTCTTTATTTATATATGTTTTTTTATTATTTTATTTTTTTCATTTTTATTTTTATTTATTTATTTTACATTTTCTATGTTTTTTTATTTTTAATTTTTTAATTTTTAATTTTTAATTTTTTTACATTTTTATATTTTTATATTTTTAATTTTTATGATTTTTAATTTTTTATTTTTTTTTTACTTTTTTTAATTTTTATGTTTTTTATTTTTTTTTTATTCTTTTACGTTTTTCTTATTTTTTTACGTTTTTTTCTATTTTTTATTTTTTTACATTTTTTATATTTTTTATGTTTTTATTTTTTTACGTTTTGTTCTATTTTTTATTTTTTTCAATTTTTAGTTTTTTTAGTTTTTTATTTTTTACGTTTTTTCCTATTTTTTTATGTTTTTTCTATTTTTTTAATATTTTTTTACTTTTTTTATTTTTTACATTTTTTTTCTATTTTTATTATTTTATTATTTTATGTTTTTTTTTTCAAATTTTAAACATTTTTTTTATTATTTTTTAGTTTTTTAAATTCTTTTACGTTTATTTCTTTTTTTTTTATTTTTATTTTTAATATTTTATTATTATTTATTATTTTTTACATTTTTTATATTTTTGTTTTTTACATCTTTTTCTTTTTTTTATATTATTTTATTTTATTTTTTATATTTTGTATTTTTTTCTTTATGTTTTTCTTTTTTGTTGCATTTTCTCTTATCTGAGGGTATTTTGGGTAAAACAATTCGTTAACCCCGGAATTAAGAAAAACCTCAGTTTTCCAAGGGTTTTCGATTCCTGACTGCATGTCCCTTTTATTGATATGTCGGACATAGAACATTACTCCGGAATCATTGATTACATAAACCAAACAAGGTTTTCATTGTTAATCTTGGATGGATAATTGTTAATCTCCTGCGGAACTTGGCTGCCGCGCAGGAGATTTTCAGAGGCGAAAATTTACCCCTGTGACAACTTATTAAACATGGAATTAAAAATTTGACTCTGATACCAGTTGTCAATTTTCTCCCGCCCAGCATCGGCATCATCCACCATGTGAGTTCGCCACCATAGCTTCGCATCACCACCCAGGTACATGCTGGAAATTGTCACCTTCTCTGTTTCAGGCATGCGAGCAGCAAGAAAATACTGCTCTATGTTCCACAAGTAATTCTCAAGTTCCTTGGCGCTCCGTGCACCCCCATAAGCCTTGGGTTTTGGAACTTTTACTGCAGGACGATCCTTTGGATGTTCAGCACTTGAAGAAACCGCTCTTCGCAGAACAACCAATTCGGAGTGCAGTGTCTCATTGTCTTTACGGATCTGCATCAGTTCCTCCATCAAAGACCCACGAATTTCATCAATAGAAGACTCCAAGTAAGCAATCTTCTCCATAAGATTGTAATAAGCAACTTCTCCTTCAGGGACAGTTCCGATCCAAGCCTCAAGATGAGAAACTCGTTCTCTGATTTCATGGTTGCCTCCAACCATCTTGCTTAAGATTTCGCCCAAACTTTGTCTCCACAACGAAAGTTTGTCACCTTGTCACCGCAACAAGGGCTCTGATACCAGTTGTCACAGGGGTAAATTTTCGCCTCTGAAAATCTCCTGCGCGGCAGCCAAGTTCCGCACTTGACTCTCAGCCTTCCCAACAAATGCACCACAATGGCACACGAAAATCTCAAAGCAACGCCACAAGAAAGCCACGCAAAGCAACACCAACAGATTACGGGAAAACTCCCAACCTTTATTGCCTCAACAAAGGAAATACAATGGAACAATTACAGAATCACTTATAAGCCGCTAAGGATCCGCCCATACAAATCCTTCACGAGTTGCTTAACCTTTATTATCTCAAAGATTAAGCCATGCATGTGTAAGTATGAATTGATTCAGATTGTGAAACTGCGAATGGCTCATTAAATCAGTTATAGTTTGTTTGATGGTATGCCCCTACTCGGATAACCGTAGTAATTCTAGAGCTAATACGTGCAACAAACCCCGACCTTTGGGAGGGATGCATTTATTAGATAAAAGGTTGATGCGGGCTTTGCCCGTTGTTCCGATGATTCATGGTAACTCGACGGATCGCACCGGCCCTCGTGCTGGCGATGCATCATTCAAATTTCTGCCCTATCAACTTTCGATGGTAGGATAGTTGCCTACTGTTACCCCCTTAAGTTTGGCGGCTCGGCTGGACATAAAGGATTGGCTCGTTGCTCCTTGATCCAGCCTATTGGGCATGTGCGCGGGGCACATGCCAAGCAGCAGAGCATTCGGACGGCGCGGGGCTGTCCAAGCCCATGTTTGGCAGGAGGCAGATTTGGCAAGGCGTGGCATGCGCGCAAGGCATGCCAAGCGAAGCGGTGGCGCGGGGCTGCCCAAGCCCAAGCCTTACAGGAGGAAGGCTTGGCAAAACAGCAAGCATGGCATGGGCACAGGCCATGCCAAGCAGCAGATTGGCAGTGCGCGGGGCACTGTCCAAGCCCAAGCCTTACAGGAGGAAGGCTTGGCAAACCAGAGAGCATGGCATGGGCACAGGCCATGCCAAGCAGCGGACTGACAGTGCGTGGGGCACTGTCCAAGCCCAAGTCTGTAGGAGGCGGATTTGGCAAACTAGCATGTGTGGCATGGGCGAAAGCCATGCCAAGGAGCAGATTGGCAGTGCGCTGGGCACTGTCCAAGCCTAAGTCTGCAGGAGACGGACTTAGCAGCGAAGCGGGCGTGGCATGTGTGCTAGACAAGCCAAGCGGCCAGTGGAGCAGCAGCATGGTGCTGTCCAAAGCCCAAGCCTTAGTTGAGCAAGGCTTGGCAATGATCCGGGCGTGGCTGTGCACAAGCCATGTCGATGTTGCGGATATGGTAGCACGCGGGGTGCTGCCCAAGCCCAAGTCATGCAGACTTGGCATTGAGGCGAGCAAGGCATGTGTGCTGGGCATGCCGAAGCAGCAAAGGCGGACAGACGGGACTTGTCCGTTGTGCGAGCAGATGGACTTGCTCGTGTTGCCGATGGAGCGGACAGACGAGACTTGTCCGAGGCAACGAACATGCGGGCAGACGGGACTTGCCCGTGGCGCCAAGGAAGCGGACAGACGGGACTTGTTCGTGGTGCCAAACAGACGGAGCCGTGGACCGAGCACTTGGCGTGCGAACATGCTTTGGCACGGGGCCAAAGAAGCGGAGCCATGGAGAAATACGGACAGGTGGACTGTTCGTGGTGCGGACAGATGGACTGCCCGTGGTGCCAAAGGTGGACAGATGGATTGTCCGTGGTGCCGAAGACTTGGAGCCGTTGTGCGAACACTGGGAAGACAGATGGACTGTTCGTGGGTGCCAACAAAGCCAGGACGTGGTCAAGCACAAGGGGTGCGGATTGACACTTGGCGTGGACCAATGCGGTGGAGCCATGGGGCGAAGCACAAGCGGAACATGCTGACACTTGGCGTGGATCAAATGCAGCATTATGATGGAGCAAGCACATGGGTGCAGGCTGCCACTTGGCATGGAGCCAATGGGAGCCAAAGACACTTGGACATGGCGGTTTTGTAAGTTGAGGAAGTTATGTCCATGTGGCACAAGTGGTTGGTGTAACCACCTCGTAACCTCCATTGTAACCGCCGCCTATGCATGATAAATAGGCTTGGTGGGTTCATTGGAGAGGCATCCAAGAGGGAGTGCCAAAGGTGCGGAGAGTGTGCATTGTGAGCAAATTCGTGGGAATTTGTGAAGGCGGTTTGTGAAGAGTTGTGAGCAACTCGTGAAGGATTTGTATGCGCGGATCCTTAGCGGCTTGTAAGTGATTCTGTAATTGTTCCATTGTATTTCCTTTGTTGAGGCAATAAAGGTTGGGAGTTTTCCCGTAATCTGTTGGTGTTGCTTTGCGTGGCTTTCTTGTGGCGTTGCTTTGAGATTTTCGTGTGCCATTGTGGTGCATTTGTTGGGAAGGCTGAGAGTCTTAACCAAGGTTATCAAGGATAACCCCCAACCAAACGCACCCTAAATGTTGTTCTGTTGGTTGGGATTCTTTGTTATGTACTGAATGTTGTTAGTAGTCCGTTCAAAAAGTACTATAATGTTTTGGGTGTGCCAGAAGTTTTCATTCGGAGAGAAATATGATATCCTGAGTGGTAATAGTTCATTCCGGAGGCTTTTTGAGAGTACTTGCCTTTAATCTCGGTCGACCTTATCCAACCGGGCATATATAGAGAGCCTTATGAGGCCAAGTGCCTTAATCCCGACCGGCCTCATCCAGCCGGACATATATGGAGTGCCTTATGAGGCTAAGTACCTTAAGCCCGACCAACCTTTTACTTGACTGGGCGTTCATTAACGCATATATGAGGCTAAGTTGTTGGATCGAGAAGCGCTAGAGGGGAGGTGAATAGCGCTCGTGGCTATTTCGTTCGATTTGTAAAACTATCGGAGTTAAAACACGCAGCAGAATAAAGAAACACAAACACAGAGACACAGGGGAATTTACTTCGTTCGGAGCCTAGATCGACTCCTACTCGAAGGCCCGCGATTTTCCGTGGGCAACAACTAATAGCTCGAAAAGAATTACAAGTGAAGTACAATAATCAATAGGAAATAATTAAATTATACTGACGACAGTATGAATAACTGAAGATTCGAAGCTCCGGATCGTCGGGGGGTCGTCGCAGCACTTCGGGATCGTGTAATTAGCAGCTAGTCGCAGAAGGATTGCTTGGAGTGAGTTGTGCTGAGTTGCTGGTCGAAACCCTCATTTATACTGTGTTCAAGGCGCCTTCAAACCCTCTCAAGGCGCCTCCAGCCCACCGAGTCGCACGCGTGGATCAGCACAGACCTGGTCGAACTCTATCTGGTTCAAGGCGCCTTCCACCTTCGGTCCAAGGCGCCTTGAGCTTCATTCAAGGCGCCTCCAGTTTGCTGCGCTGGCTTTTCTTGGCTCGCACCCGAGGCGCCTCCAAGCTCCATGGAGGCGCCTCGGACACTGTTCATCCGAGGTTAACTTGTGCTCCTTTGGTCCTGCAAAAGTGTTAGTCCCAAACACATACCCTGCAAACCAAAGTTAGCACAAAACAACAGTAAATATGATAACAGAATATAATGACAGTCTCCGGACTGTTCGGGTCTGACTTCGGATTTCCAACGGGAAACCCTAGGTCGACCCGACGCTTACTGTTCCCTCTATGGGGAACGTGTCATCATCTACTCCACTCAGGAGATTTACCTGATGCCAGTGCGATCCTCCAGATCGACTGGACTTTTGCTCGGTGCTCGATGCTTCCGGACTTTCTGCTGGACTTCCGCTTCCCGGCTGGTCCAGTCTTTCACCTGGTTAGCGACACCAGGACTTTCCACCTAGGGTTATGTTGGTTGCTATTCGGAAAACCTATCGGTTCTACTGTACAAAAATTTTGTACAAAGATCTGAACCTTTTCCTAGCTACCATGTGTTCTTTTAAATTAAACTTGAATCGCCTGCGGAACTTAACACGTTTGATCCTAAGTTTAATTTATTTGTTCTTTTAGGTTTAGACTTGGATCTCCAGCGGAACTTAACACGTTCGATCCAAATCACCTAAGTCACAAAGTTGATTAAATATTAATTTCTAAATATGGCTTCCAGGACTGCATGGCGAGGCACATGACCTTCTTGGATATGGGAGCAACCACCACCGCCTAGACAAAGTCTCTTAAGGAAAGTTAATATTTAATTTCCTTAAATAACTCTAGGTTAACCAAAAAGAATAATCGAAATACAAGTTCGAAAAGAAAACAAAAGAACACAACATCGAAAACTAATTTGAAACATAGAATCACATGCCTCTTGTATTTGGTATTTTTACAAAGAAATAAAACTAGTATGATGCGGAAAACAATTACTAATTATACCTTTCTTTGTGAACTTTTAATGACCTCTTGATCTTCTACCATATTCCTCTTCTAACCTCGGGCATTGTGTGGGCAATGATCTTCCGAGATGAGAACCACCAAGGCACCTTCTTCTTCCTTCCTTCAAGTTTCGGCCAAGCAAAAACTTCCAAAGGATGAAGAGCTTTTTCCACCAACCAAGCTCCAAGGGATGCAAGAAACAAGCCTCCTTTCTTTCCTTTTCTCCAAGCTAGATCCGGCCACTTCTATGTCTCCAAGAGGTGATGAAGTCTCGGTCACAAGAAGGAGAAGAGAGAAGGGGAAGGGGAACCTCTAGGGGCCGACCACACCTAGGAAGAAAAGAGAGGAAGAAAAAAAAATAGAGTCGTTACCCATTAAGGCACCTCTACCCCCTCTTTTATAATCCTTGGTCTTGGCAAATAAGGAAATTTTAATAAAAACTTCCTTAATTCTTTTGCCATGAAAAAGAAAAATTAATTAATTAAAATCAATTTTCTTTTTTCAATTTTCTTGGCCGACCACTTTTCTTCCCAAAACAAGGAAAGTTTTAATTAAAACAAGAATTAAAACTTCCTAATTTATTTCCAAAAATTTATAAAATTTCTCCAATAATTTTTATCCCTTCATGATTGGTTAGTAAAAAGGAAATTTTATAAATTAAAATCTTTCTTTTAAACATGTGGATAATTTCCAAAAAGGAAAGTTATCTCTAAAAATTAATATCCTTTCAATCTACAAATAAGGAAAGATATTAAATCTTTTCTTAATCTTTTGTAGAAACTAATAAAAGAGAATTTTTAATTTTTAAACTTTCTTTTAAATCATGAACATGATTAAAAGAAAAGTTTTTACCAAAATTAAAATCAACCTTTTAATCTACAAATAAGGAAAGAGATGTAGCTCTTCTCTTAATTTTTTGTAGAATCTTATAAAAGGAAATATTTAAATTTTTAAACTCTCTTTTAAATCATGTTATCTACATAAGAAAAAATTTTAAAATTAAAATTCCTTTTTATTTTAATAGGGCCGGCCACCTAAGCTTAAGTTCAAGCTAGGGCCGGCCACATGAATTCACCCATGAACCTACCCATGGTCGGCCCTAGCTTGGTCTCCAAGCTAGCTTGGCCGACCCCTATAGGATGGGTAAGAAGGTGGGTATAGGTGGGTATAGTACTCTATAATTAAGAGGCTACGATAGGGACCGAGATGAGAAATTGGTTTTGGTCTCATGATAAAATTAAGCATCCCGTGTTCGCCCCGAACACACAACTTAATTTTATCAATAATAATTCATTCCACTAGAGAACTATTATTGAACTACCGCACCAATCCCAAATTACATTTTTGGGCTCCTTATTATGAGTGTATTAGTCTCCCTGTGTTTAAGATGTCGAATGCCCACTAATTAAGTAAGTTACTGACAACTCATTTAATTAATATCTTAGTTCAAGAGTAGTATCACTCAACCTCATCGTCATGTCGGACTAAATCCACCTGCAGGGTTTAACATGACAATCCTTATGAGCTCCTCTTGGGGACATTCTCAACCTTGATTACTAGGACACAGTTTCCTTCTATAATCAACAACACACACTATAAGTGATATCATTTCCCAACTTATCGGGTTTATTGATTTATCGAACTAAATCTCACCCATTGATAAATTAAAGAAATAAATATCAAATATATGTTCTTGTTATTATATTAGGATTAAAAGCACACACTTCCATAATAACTGAGGTCTTTGTTCCTTTATAAAGTCAGTATAAAAGAAACGACCTCTAATGGTCCTACTCAATACACTCTAAGTGTACTAGTATAATTATATAGTTAAGATAAACTAATACCTAATTACACTACAACCTTCCAATGGTTTGTTCCTTTCTATCTTAGTCGTGAGCTACTGTTTATAATTTATAAGGTACCAATAACATGATCCTCTGTGTGTGACACCATACACCATGTTATCTACAATATAAATTAATTGAACAACTACATTTATCATAAATGTAGACATTTGACCAATGTGATTCTTATTTCTAGATAAATATTTATACCAAAAGCTAGGCTTTTAGTATACATTCTAACAATCTCCCACTTATACTAAAAGACTAAGCTGCCATATCTGCTGTCATACATCTGAATCGCAACCCTTCAACATGCCCATCAAAAGCTCTTGCCTTAAGGGCCTTAGTGAAAAGATCTATAGGTCATCATCTGATGCAATCTAGGCAGCAACAACTTCTCCTCGTTTATACGATTTCTCGTATTGGGTGGTACTTGCGCTCTATTGTGTTTACTTGCCTTATAGACTCATGGTTTCTTCGAGTTTGTTACTGCACCACTATTATTACAATAAATTGTAATAATCTTTGGACAAACCAGAAATCATATCTAAGTCTATCTTGAGGTTATTGAGTCATTCAGCTTTTATGACTACCTCAAAGGCTTGCCATATACTCAGCTTCTATGGTGGAGTCCAGAAAAACACATATTCTTATCACTCTTCCATAGTTATGACTTTACCTTCTAAAGTAAACACAAAACCCCGAGGTTGACTTACTATTGTCCCTATCCGATTGGAAGTCAAAATCCGTGCAACCCACAGGGACCAAATTAACTGCCTTGTAAGCTAGCATATAATTTCTAGTGCCTCTAAGGTACTTCAATATATGCTTTACTGCAGTCCAATGTCCTTGTCCAGGGTTACTTTGATATCTGCTAACTATGACCTTGGCAAAACAGATTTCTGATCTCGTGCATAGCATACATTAGGCTTCCGACAGCCGAAGCATAAAGAACTGCCTTCATTTCCTCTATCTCCTTTGATGTCTTCGGAGACATCTCTTTAGATAAAGCTACTCTAAGCCCAAAAGGTAAGAAACCTTTCTTGGAGTTCTGCATGCTTAAAACGAGCAAGGATTTTTTCGATATATGAAGCTTGGGATAAGTAAAATATTCTTTTCTTGTGATCCCTTATTACTTTGATCCCAAGAATATATACATTCTCCCAAGTCCTTCATATCAAATTGTTTGGACAACCATACCCTTACTTCTGACAACACTTTGATATTGTTTCCAACTACCAAAAATGTTATCTACGTATAGTATAAGAAATACCACCACGTTTCCATCACACCTTTTGTATACACAAGACTTATCCGGTTACTAAATAAATCCATAGGTCTAGATTACTTTGATAAACCGGATGTTCCAAGACCTTGAAGCTTTGCCTCAGTCCATAGACTGATTGAGCTTGCACACAAGATGTTCTTTGCCCTTTGCAATGAACCCTTCTGGTTGCTTTATATGGATGCTTTCTTCAAGACTTCCATTAAGGAATGTTGTCTTGATATCCACTTGCCAAATGGATAAAAGAATTTGGATAGACTTAAGCATGACTACCAGTGAAAAAGTTTCCTTTTTCATCAAACCTTGCTTTGAAAGTTTCCACCTTCCTGTCTATCCATCTTTTCCTATTGTAGACCTATTTTCACCCAATGGCTTTTACACCATCTGGTGGTTCTACAAGCTTCCAGATTTGATTAGAATACATATATTCTAATTCTGTATTCATTGCTCTTTGACAAGATGCTGCATCTTTGTCTTGGAGTGCTTCATCATATGTCCGGGATCAGGCTCATGTTCATTTGGGATCAAGTCCAAAGATTTTTCCAAAATATGAATCTTTTAGGTTGTTTGACAACCCTCCCACTACGATGATGCACTGTCTATAATTATGTATCAATTGTGATACGTGTTGCAGTTGTTGGTGCAACCTTAGGTCAAGGTTGACCTGGTTGACCCGACTCGAGTTGACCTGACTCGAGTTGTATTTTGATGTTTGACGAGAATAAAAAAGTTGTATCTTGATGTTTGACAAGAATATAAACTTGGGAGATTGTGGGTGCAACCTTCGGTCAAGGTTGACCTGGTTGACCTGACTTGAGTTGACTTAATTCGGTAAAGTCCAAGTAGGGAGCTTGGCACACGGAAAAGTCCAAGTATGGAGACTTGGCACGGAAAAGTCCAAGTATGGAGACTTGGCACGGGAGAAGTCCAAGCAGGGAGCTTGGCACGGGAGAAGTCCAAGTATGGAAGCTTGGCATGCGAAGTCGGAGAGGGCTCGGCAGCTCGTTCTCCAGAGAGGGCTCGGGAGCTCGTTCTCTGGACCGGACGTGGAAATCAGAGAGGGCTCGGTAGCTCGTTCTCTGGACTGGATGAAGTCAGAGAGGGCTCGGTAGCTCGTTCTCTGGACTGGATGGAGTCAGAGAGGGCTCGTGAGCTCGTTCTCTAGACCGGACGAAGTCGGAGAGGGCTCGGTAGCTCGTTCTCCGGACTAGGTCAGAGAGGGCTCGGGAGCTCGTTCTCTGGACTAGGTCAGGGAGGGCCTATGTGGCCGTTGGACTAGGTCAGAGAGGGCTCGGGAGCTCGTTCTCTGGACCGGACGAAGTCGGAGAGGGCTCGGTAGCTCGTTCTCCGGACTAGGTCAGAGAGGGCTCGGGAGCTCGTTCTCTGGACCAGACAGAGTTGGAGAGGGCTCGGTAGCTCGTTCTCCGGACTAGGTCAGAGAGGGCTCGGTAGCTCGTTCTCTGGACCGGATGAGGAAGTCGGAGAGGGCTCGGTAGCTCGTTCTCCGGACTAGGTCAGAGAGGGCTCGGTAGCACGTTCTCAAGACCAGGAAGGCCTTAGAATTTAGGGATGGGAAGCTCTAAATCCACATGGGCATTGGATTGGTCAGCAGACCGATCCAGTGATACTATGGGTTTTCTGATCGGTCTGGTGACCGATCAGTAACCAAACAGTGGCTCACTGTAAGTTATCTGATCGGTCACCAGACCGATCAGGAAACGATCAGGAGGCAGAGAAGGTAGGGGGATTGGTCTGTGGACCGATCCACCTATAGCCTGATCGGTCCACAGAACGATCAGGATTCGGAACCGACTCTCACAGAGAGTTGGGGATCTGTCTGGGGACCGATTAGCCTAGGGCCTGATCGGTCCACAGACCGATCAAGAGTCTCCCAGACCGATCAGGTTGGAGCCTGATCGGTCCAGGCCTAGCCGTTGAGACACAACGGCTAGATTCTGTATCTTCTTTGTCTTCTTCGCATGTGCAGAATATAAGACCTCTACAGTAGACGAAGGAAAGTGTTCCTCTTTCTCACGAGACTGTGATTTGAGCTTTGCTGAGCTCTGTGTTTCTGAAGCTTTGTGTGAGCTTCCCTCGGCTAGTTTGCTGATCAGTTGCTGCTGGCATCGTGAAGTTGTTGCTTCATCGAACTTCAGTCGACAAGAAGGCAAGCAAAGTGTTGTTACATTCATATTCTTCTTGTTTTCTTGCTCTATCTTGTACTCCTTTATTGCTGTTGCAAAAGAGTTTGTGGCGAGGTTTCTCCACCCAGAAGGAGTTGTTGTTAGCCGGTTTTCCGGGGTCTCATCCACCGACGGATTAATAGGCTTCGTCCACCTTACGGACACGCCGAGGAGTAGGAGTATCATCTTCGAACCTCGTTATATTATCGTGTTTGAGGTTTGATCTTCTCTACTTTCGTTTCTACATTGTATTTCCGCTGCACTAACCTAAATTGTAGGAAGAAACGATAATTTGAGGTCGGCTATTCACACCCCCCCTCTCTAGCTGCTATCCGAAGGTCCTAACAAGTGGTATCAGAGCGAGGTCGCTCTTCGTCGGATTAACACCCGGGGGAGCACGAGCTAGAGAATGGATCAACTTGGAGAAGACATCACGATTCCACCCTTCTACGATCGTTACGACTTCGTGTATTGGAAGGTAAGAATGAAGTATTTTCTTATGACTAATCTAGAAAATTGGAATTGTGTACAAGTAGGTTTTATTCCTCCGATGGATAAAGGAGGAGAACCTCTCGAGAAGAAGAAGTGGACGAAGGAACAAATCCACCAATCCATAATCAACGATGAGGTAACGAAAATCTTTGAATTTTCATTACCTAATGATATATTGTGTAAGATTGGTGGATACAACGATGCCAAGGAGTTGTGGAACAACTTGGCTAAGTTCCATGAGGAGAGCTCCAATTCAAGTCATGAAGAGGAGTCAAGTGAGCCAAGTAGCTCACATCATGGAGGTATGGAATTAGAAGTTGAGGGCTACTCAACATCTAAGGAAGAAGAGGAGGAGAGTTCTTCATCAAGATTGGTGCAAGAAGAAGCCTCTACCTCCGGAAGGGATGAAGAAGAGAGTTTATGTTCATCCTCAACCCTAGGTAACTCAAGCAACTTAATTTCAAGTAAATTACATATAATGTGCTTTAAGTGTAGGGAATATGGGCATTACAAGAGTAAATGTCCAAAGAGGATTAGGAAGACTCCACCGGCACCAAAAGTCAAGGAAGCCGGAGTCCCGATACGCAAGGGCAAGGAGCACGTGGTGTGCTTCCAATGCAAGCAAAGGGGACATTATAGGAGTCAATGTCCGAGGGGGAGGCAACCTCACAAGGACAAGAGACTAAGCACATCTATGGGGGGAGCTAAGGCAAACCCTAAGGTATCTTTTAAGGCACATTATTGCAATTCTAATAAGAAACATGCTAGTAGCTTTATTGCATTTGTCAATAATGATAAGCATGATAACTATAGAAACCGATACATGTGCTTAGGTGCCAAACATGTTAGTCTAGATAAGGACGATACTAGAAATACCAATCCTAGAATTAACTCATCTAAGGTTAAGGAAAACCTAGGTAGGAATCCCAAAACAACTAGACATATGCCTAGGAATACCTCAAAGAAAAATAGAAAATTAAAGCTTGAGGTATTAGAGAAGGAAAATCAAGTCTTGAGGTCAAGACTTGACACTTTAGAAAAGGCTCTTAAAAATTTGGAAAAGCCAACTCTAGTGTCTAAGGATTAAAAATCAAAGCCCAAGGACATGAGAGGTTTGGGTCACAAACCTAAGTCTCAAGTGGTCAAGCCCACTTATCATAATGTTCCATTCGATTATGGAACAAGATCTAGGGCTAGGAAGACCATCACCAAGGTCACAAGGGGAGTCACCCCTAGAGTTGATCTTGATGAGTCCCAAATGATCAAGGCTTTAAAGCCTAGGAGGGTCATTAGGAGGGTTGCTAGGGAAGTCATCCCTAGTGAATATTTAGTGAACCCAATGAGCTCAAATAGGTATTGGGTTCCTAGGAGCGTGATTCCTTCACGCTAGATGGTTTAGGGTGTGCCAACCTTAATTGGATAGGTAGTTAACCTACTCATGGCAAAAGGTGGCATTTTAGGAATATTCAAGGTGTAATCAAGCCTTGAAAATGAAATTAAGAACTATTCCTAAGGTGATTAGGATGTGCCAACCACATTTGAGGAGTTTACTAAGATCAATCTAATTGGCACATAGTGATCTAAAAATCTTTAGTATATGATTTTAGGTCTATTACACTTAGGAATATAGAATTTGTGGCAAAATGATCAAAATTATCAAAAATGGCAACTAAGGCTAGAATTAGGTATTTTCTATACCTTTATATGTTATTTGCCATATATTGTTTGCCATATGTCATGTCATGACATCATATTTATTTTATTATCATTTGAAATGTCATGATAATGCTTAGGTTAGTTATATGTCATGCCTTATTTAAAGTTTCATACTTTATGACATGACATCATGACATTGGCACATGTTTTCACTTATGATATTATTTTATGCCACGTCATCATCTCTTGCATTTATGATCAATTAAATTGATTTAAGGATAAAAACACAATTTGATATGGAGATCAAATTGTTGTTTAGAAAATGCATGAGAACTTAGCTTAAGATAACCTAAACCCATATCTCACATCAAAATTGACTTGGATGTGTTTGATACACCTTAGATGTGTGTGAGATATTAGGATTATGAGTTAGGATCAAGGTGCATAGTTCTTGTACCTAGATGAGCCTAATTCTAAATTGAGGATCATAGGGAAAGCTTGTGTACAAGTCATGTACATTTAGCCCTAAGATTGTGGTCCTAAATTGAATGGTTTAAAATCATTTCAAAATTGATTTGAAAAACCTTGATGAAGCTTTTCTAGTGATAGCATTCATCATTGAGCAAGTTGATACAAAGATGGATTAACCTTGAGCTATTTCAAAGTTTTTCAAACTTTGTATCAAGATTTAAAAATGGAAGTTATTTTCATAGAAAACTATTTTTTCATGATAATATATGTTATGAGGAATGTATCCTCAAAATTTTATAATTTTTGGAATTTTCTGTAATTTTTTAGGGGTTTCTGAATTTCGGGAAGAAAAAAAAAATTCAGAACTCTTATCAGAGAGTTGTGGACCGATCAGAGAAGAGCCTGATCGGTCCAGAGTAGTGTGGATCGGTCACTGGACTGATCCAGGGAAGTCTGATCGGTCTGGTGACTGATCCAGAGGAGTTCTGATCGGTCTGGTGACCGATCAGAGCGTGCCAAAATGCTGATTTTCAACTGATTGTCTGAAATTTCAGCTGTGGAAGTTGTGTTTTAGATTTCTAAAGGATTGAAACTCTCCAAGACATTGTTGGTGCAATGGTCAAGGGGGAGTTGGCCTTTAGGGGGAGTTTTACCTATTGGTTACGCAGGAGTTGACTTTTAGGGGGAGTTTTTACTCGTCAAGATGAGTGATATGGGATGATCACTATGTTGATTGTTGTATTTAGTATCAAGGGGGAAATTAAGGGTTTCAATGAAAGGTATGAGACTTTCATTAGGAAGAAACTCTTGACCTTGATTCACTCTTTTTGATGTGTGTCAAAAAGGGGGAGAAATGTCTAGAGAATGTTCAAGGAAGAACATTGGAGTTTGGGGAGAATGTTCAAGGAAGAACATTGATTGGAGAACTATTGGAAAACCTAAGTTAGGTTATCGGGTTAACCTAACTTGATTATGGTTTTTTTCAAACATCAAAAAGGGGGAGATTGTTGGTGCAACCTTAGGTCAAGGTTGACCTGGTTGACCCGACTCGAGTTGACCTGACTCGAGTTGTATTTTGATGTTTGACGAGAATAGAAAAGTTGTATCTTGATGTTTGACAAGAATACAAACTTGGGAGATTGTGGGTGCAACCTTCGGTCAAGGTTGACCTGGTTGACCTGACTTGAGTTGACTTGATTCGGTAAAGTCCAAGTAGGGAGCTTGGCACACGGAAAAGTCCAAGTATGGAGACTTGGCACGGAAAAGTCCAAGTATGGAGACTTGGCACGGGAGAAGTCCAAGCAGGGAGCTTGGCACGGGAGAAGTCCAAGTATGGAAGCTTGGCATGCGAAGTCGGAGAGGGCTCGGCAGCTCGTTCTCCGGACTAGGTCAGAGAGGGCACGGGAGCTCGTTCTCTGGACCGGACGTGGAAGTCAAAGAGGGCTCGGTAGCTCGTTCTCTGGACTGGATGAAGTCAGAGAGGGCTCGGTAGCTCGTTCTCTGGACTGGATGGAGTCAGAGAGGGCTCGTGAGCTCGTTCTCTAGACCGAACGAAGTCGGAGAGGGCTCGGTAGCTCGTTCTCCGGACTAGGTCAGAGAGGGCTCGGGAGCTCGTTCTCTGGACCGGACGAAGTCGGAGAGGGCTCGGTAGCTCGTTCTCCGGACTAGGTCAGAGAGGGCTCGGGAGCTCGTTCTCTGGACCAGACAGAGTTGGAGAGGGCCCGGTAGCTCGTTCTCCGGACTAGGTCAGAGAGGGCTCGGTAGCTCGTTCTCTGGACCGGATGAGGAAGTCGGAGAGGGCTCGGTAGCTCGTTCTCCGGACTAGGTCAGAGAGGGCTCGGTAGCTCGTTCTCAAGACTAGGAAGGCCTTAGGATTTAGGGATGGGAAGCTCTAAATCCACATGGGCATTGGATCGGTCAGCAGACCGATCCAGTGATACTATGGGTTTTCTAATCGGTCTGGTGACCGATTAGTAACCAAACAGTGGCTCACTATAAGTTATCTGATCGGTCACCAGACCGATCAGGAAATGATCAGGAGGCAGAGAAGGTAGGGGGATCGGTCTGTGGATCGATCCACCTATAGCCTGATCGGTCCACAGACCGATCAGGCTTCGGAACCGACTCTCACAAAGAGTTGGGGATCGGTCTGGGGACCGATCAGCCTAGGGCCTGATCGGTCCATAGACCGATCAGGAGTCTCCTAGACTGATCAGGTTGGAGCCTGATCGGTCCAAGCCTAGCCGTTGAGACACAACGGCTAGATTATGTGTCTTCTTTGTCTTCTTCGCAGGTGCAGAATATAAGACCTCTACAGTAGACGAAGGAAAGTGTTCCTCTTTCTCACGAGACTGTGATTTGAGCTTTGCTGAGCTCTGTGTTTCTGAAGCTTTGTGTGAGCTTCCCTCGGCTGGTTTGCTGATCAGTTGCTGCTGGCATCGTGAAGTTGTTGCTTCATCGAACTCCAGTCGACAAGAAGGCAAGCAAAGTGTTGTTACATTCATATTCTTCTTGTTTTCTTGCTTTATCTTGTACTCCTTTATTGCTGTTGCAAAAGAGTTTGTGGCGAGGTTTCTCCACCCAGAAGGAGTTGTTGTTAGCCAGTTTTCCGGGGTCTCATCCACCGACGGATTGATAGGCTTCGTCCACCTTACGGACACGCCGAGGAGTAGGAGTATCATCTCCGAACCTCGTTATATCATCGTGTTTGAGGTTTGATCTTCTCCACTTTCGTTTCTACATTGTATTTCCGCTGCGCTAACCTAAATTGTAGGAAGAAATGATAATTTGAGGTCGGCTATTCACACCCCCCCTCTCTAGCCGCTATCCGAAGGTCCTAACAGCAGTTTCTTGTGATATTTCATCTTGTACAGTTGGTACTAGATTAGACTTGTCTTTTATTAAGAACAAATTTACTTATGGGCTTGTGGTTCATTATATAGTCCTCTTCTAAAAATCAGTCATTGATGCTAACAATGATCTTCTGATTTTTAAGACTATAAACCTACTTTCGTTTCTCTAGGATAACCCATAAACAAGTGAATTCTTATCCAACTTATCATTGTCTCTCTTCAACATATGTACTGGACTACCCGAATCTGAATATGCTTCAAAATAGGCTTACGCCTATTCAGCAATTCTATATGAGTAGAGAGTTCTGACTTTGGAAGATACTATGTTCACTTTCTTTTTCAGAGTATATCCTTAAAACGAACTTGGTAATTTTCTGAATAACTCATCATCAATCTAATTATTTCCATAAGAGTCCTATACCTTCTTTCTACTACATCATTCTGTTGGGGTGTACCAGGTGCAGTTAGTTGGGATTGAATCCCTACTTTTGATAAGTGACTCCTAAATTGTCCCAAGAGGTACTTGCCACTACGATCTTACCATAGTGACTTGATACTTTTACTTTAACGTTTCTCCGCATCAGCTTTGTACTCTTTGAACTAATCAAATCACTTAGTCTTGCGGCACATTAAGTAAATGTATTTGTATCTTGAATAGTTGTCTATAAAATAGACGAAATATTCGAAACTACCTCTTGTCTGGATAATCATAGGATTGCACAAATCAGAATGAACTTAAAAGCTTCTTGGTTATTTTTCCTTCCAAGTAAGACTCGCAGGTTGGAAAGATTTCCACTACCAATGAACCCAAAAGTTCATCAGCTACCAATGAATCCTACTCAAGTTAATATAACCTAGCCTTAGATGCCAAAGATATAATTGGTTCATTTCCGAAGGTTGCTTTCTCTTAAGTTAGAAGATGTGTTACTAATTTTCATTTGTTGCATCGTGAGAGTTATTGGATTTATAAATTGTCAACCAACGTACCAGAACATATAACTTCCCTCTTTTTAAAAGAGGCAGAATATCAAGTTTTTTGAATAGTTTAGAAACTGAAAACTAGTTCTTTCTAAACTTGGTACGTAAAGACAATTACTCAAAATCCATGTTTTATTCTTATCAAAGGATAAATATCTCTCACTGCAACAGCTGCCACTTTTACAGCAGTGCCCATGTGGACGGTGTTTTTATTTTCATTTAGTTGTCGGGTTTCCTGGAACTCTGCAATGAATTGCGGACATGATTAATGACATCTGTATCTATACTCCAGGTTCTGGTAGATAACACCACTAAACATGTTTCAACTAATGAATTAAATACACCTATATTGTTCTTAGTTCTAAGAAGACAGTCTACCTTAATGTCCAAGTCCTATTTCCAATCATTATAATTGGGACTACTAAGTCTTTTATATAGTATAACAACTAGGGAATTGACAAACATTTTAAATCCTAAGAATCACAAAAATATTTGGTCAAGATCAATTCTTTAAAATCCCCATGAATTTTGTATGCCACGATAGTGTGGACGTATACAAAATCAAAGAGGAGATTTTATCCATTAATTTTATTATCTCGTCAACTTTACTTTATGACGAATAAAATTAATAGTTGATCTGTCTTTGATCAAATATTTGCTCAAAACTTTTTGAATTTAAAATAACATTGATTCCTCAAACAATATTATTTAAATTCACCAACACCTCAAACACCGTGAATTTTGCATGCCAGGATAGTGTGGACGTATACAAAATTTAAACATTTGTAAGAGGAGGGTTTTACCCATTAATTATCTTGTTCATAAATCTTTATGACAAAATAAAATTACCTCAAACACCATGAATTTTGTATGCCACGATAGTGTGGACGTATACAAAATCAAACATTTGTAAGAGAAGTTTTTAATTTTATTATCTTGTCAACCTATTTATTTGACAAATTAATAGTTGGTTTTCTTCGGTCACACAAATAATAACAGTGACTCCGATGGGGAGGATACTATTAGACGTGCCTAAGTGTATATCATTACTTGACACTAAGTCCATTAATAAGATTGTGTCCCTTCCGATGGGGAAGATAACACACTCTTAATTAACTTCCTATAGTCATCCAAAATGGAAGTTTAAGCTAGTGATCCGTAAACAAGATCATCCGATATGGAGGAAGGCACTCAGAGCCAACGCGCAAGCTTGTAGCATCACTTATAAACCAGTAATGGAGACCGTGAAATTTATTTAAAAAAAAAAATCTCTCTCCCACTTAGTTATTTAAAGTGAGAAATTTTGACTATGCGAGCCTACTTAACATGCATACTAACAAGCACACACAACACAGCATAAAAAGCAATAAATAGAAAAACTAATTTTCAACTATTATGGCTTTTATCTATAGCTGTCCTCCTTGTGTTGCCAACCCTAGCTGCTGCCATCTTTGGCCACCGCCACCGGGTCTAGTTGTCGCATCCATCTTGCTCCTTGTTTCGCTGCGCCTCTGGTCCTCAAAAGGTTCCACGCCTTGCAAGATTCGATCCGCGACATAAAAAGAATTTTATATTTTTCGATCCTATATTCCTCGAAGGAATGTACATGTAACTAGATCGAACATAAAATAAAATTTACATCCATCTATCCTATATTCCATAAAAGGAATGTACATGTAACTAGATCAAAAAATAAAATCCTAATAAAACTAAATACAGCTCCTGCTGTATTTTATAATACAATCATGCACACACAACAAAATGCCCTTGACATGTCCAAGGGTCCAATCACACACACAATATCTATAAGCCATAATAGTTGGCTCCTGCATCCACAAAGTTAGCACATCCTACTATTATCCTGCCTAAATTATGTATGACATGTGCATAATTAAACTAATACCAAATACACAGAGGCAAAACCCTAGCTCTAATACCAATTGTTGGTTGCTACTCGGAAAACCTATCGGTTCCACTGTACAAAAATTTTGTACAAAGGTCTGAACATTTTCCTAGCTACCATGTGTTCTTTTAAATTAAACTTGGATCGCCTGCGGAACTTAACACGTTTGATCCTAAGTTTAATTTATTTGTTCTTTTAGGTTTAGACTTGGATCTCCTGCGGAACTTAACATGTTCGATCCAAATCACCTAGGTCACAAAGTTGATTAAATATTAATTTCCAAATTTGGCTTCCAGGACTGTATGGCGAGGCACATGACCTTCTTGGATATGGGAGCAACCACCACCGCCTAGACAAAGCCTCTTAAGGAAAGTTAATATTTAATTTCCTTAAATAACTCTAGGTTAACCAAAAAGAACAATCGAAGCACAAGTTCGAAAAGAAAACAAAAGAACACAACATCGAAAACTAATTCGAAACCTAGAATCACATGCCTCTTGTATTTGGTATTTTTACAAAGAAATAAAACTAGTATGATGCGGAAAATAATTACTAGTTATACCTTTCTTTGTGAACTTTTAATGACCTCTTGATCTTCTACCGTATTCCTCTTCTAACCTCGGGCATTGTGTGGGCAATGATCTTCCGAGATGAGAACCACCAAGGCACCTTCTTCTTCCTTCCTTCAAGTTTCGGCCAAGCAAAAACTTCCAAAGGATGAAGAGCTTTTTCCACCAACCAAGCTCCAAGGGATGCAAGAAACAAGCCTCCTTTCTCTCCTTTTCTCCAAGCTAGATCCGACCACTTCTATGTCTCCAAGAGGTGATGAAGTCTCGATCACAAGAAGGAGAAGAGAGAAGGGGAACCTCTAGGGGCCGGCCACACCTAGGAAGAAAAGAGAGGAAGAAAAAAAATAGAGTCGTTACCCATTAAGACACCTCTACCTCCTCTTTTATAATTCTTGGTCTTGGCAAATAAGGAAATTTTAATAAAAACTTCCTTAATTATTTTGCCATGAAAAAGAAAAATTAATTAATTAAAATCAAATTTCTTTTTCCAATTTTCTTGGCCGGCCACTTTTCTCCCCAAAACAAGGAAAGTTTTAATTAAAACAAGAATTAAAACTTCCTAATTTGTTTCCGAAAATTTATAAAAATTTCTCCAATAATTTTTATCCCTTCATAATTGGTTAATAAAAAGGAAATTTTATAAATTAAAATCTTTTTTTTAAACATGTGGATAATTTCCAAAAAGGAAAGTTATCTCTAAAAATTAAAATCTCCTTTCAATCTACAAATAAGGAAAGATATTAAATCTTTTCTTAATCTTTTGTAGAAACTAATAAAAGAGAATTTTTAATTTTTAAACTTTCTTTTAAATCATGAACATGATTAAAAGAAAAGTTTTTACCAAAATTAAAATCAACCTTTTAATCTACAAATAAGGAAAGAGATTTAGCTCTTCTCTTAATCTTTTGTAGAATCTTATAAAAGGAAATTTTTAAATTTTTAAACTCTCTTTTAAATCATGTTATCCACATAAGAAAAAATTTTAAAATTAAAATTCCTTTTTATTTTAATAGGGCCGGCCACCTAAGCTTGAGTTCAAGCTACGGTCGGCCACATGAATTCACCCATGAACCTACCCATGGCCGGCCCTAGCTTGGTCTCCAAGCTAGCTTGGCCGGCCCCTATAGGATGGGTAAGAAGGTGGGTATAGTACTATATAATTAAGAGGCTACGATATGGACCGAGAGGAGGAATTGGTTTTGGTCTCCCGATAAAATTAAGCATCCCGTGTTCGCCCCGAACACACAACTTAATTTTATCAATAATAATTCATTCCACTAGAGAACTATTATTGAACTACCGCACCAATCCCAAATTATATTTTTGGGCTCCTTCTTATTATGAGTGTATTAGTCTCCCTGTGTTTAAGATGCCGAATGTCCACTAATTAAGTGAGTTACTGACAACTCATTTAATTAATATCTTAATCCAAGAGTAGTACCACTCAACCTCATCGTCATGTCGGACTAAGTCCACCTGCAGGGTTTAACATGACAATCCTTATGAGCTCCTCTTGGGGACATTCTCAACCTAGATTACTAGGACATAGTTTCCTTCTATAATCAACAACACACACTATAAGTGATATCATTTCCCAACTTATCGGGTTTATTGATTTATCGAACTAAATCTCACCCATTGATAAATTAAAGAAATAAATATCAAATATATGTGCTTGTTATTATATTATGATTAAGAGCACACACTTCCATAATAACTGAGGTCTTTGTTCCTTTATAAAGTCAGTATAAAAGAAACGACCTCTAATGGTCCTACTCAATACACTCTAAGTGTACTAGTGTAGTTATATAGTTAAGATAAACTAATACCTAATTACACTACGACCTTCCAATGGTTTTTTCCTTTCTATCGTAGTCGTGAGCTACTGTTTATAATTTATAAGGTACTGATAACATGATCCTCTGTGTGTGACACCACACACCATGTTATCCACAATATAAATTAATTGAACAACTACATTTATCATAAATGTAGACATTTGACCAATGTGATTCTTATTTCTAGATAAATGTTTATACTAAAAGCTAGACTTTTAGTATACATCCTAACAGGTTACCCCTAGGACTTTTGCCTGAAGCACTCGACCCACCAAGACTTTCCGCATAGGGTTACCACCCCCTATGACTTAGGGTTACCACCCCCTAGGGTTTTCACCTGCCTAACCACAGTTAGGACTTTCCTGAAACACTTAGTCAAGCACGTTAGATCACCACACACCTTAACTTTGAATCCTTTGCCATTATCAAAACTCAGGTTCGATCGTTGGATGCTTCCCGCACCAACATAAGTGTCTTAAGCTCAGCCGACCTATTACTCGACTGGACATTCATTGACATATGTATGAGGCTAAATGCCTTAAACCCAGCCAACCTGTTACCCGACCGGGCTCATTGACGCATGTATGAAGCTAAGTGTCGTAAGTCCAACCGACTTGTTACTCTACCGGGCATTCCATTATGTTCAACCTTGACCCATTTAAGAGCGTATCAGCCCTCTCTCGTCCGGTTTGTAACCCGGTTGGGCTAGATCTGAGAGTCTCAGTGTCGGGCCAATGAGGAAGCCATGTGAGTTGACCTGATTTTGGCCCTCACGTCACCTTGACTTTGACTCCGACATCATCATTTTCTAGGTCCACTCATTATAGCCCATATCATATCTCTATGTTATCAAGCTAGTCATGGGTTGCTAAGTGATTGAATCCTCCAACCAAGAGGAGCAATAGCTCCTCCTGCTTCACGACCACTCCCACAGGCTCCATTAACAGAGCCACCTGCTGCTTCACGACCACTCCCACAAGCTCCATTGACAGGGCTAACCTTTAGATTGGAAATTACATGGAATTGTTTAGGCGGAAGGGAATAAGATAATGACACCAGAAAGGAAGCAACAATTATGCTAATTGTAAAATAGTTAAACCCCCACTTATACTAAGACATATTGCTGTTTGGAATCAATATCCAAAAAATAAAAAAATTTGAGAAGCCTAAGACAATAACAACTCGTCAATAGAGAACAACTGAAAACTTTAAACCTAAGCTATGATTCCAATGAGTTATAATGGCACAAATGGCTCTCGATACTAATTTTCAACCAAGACAATTCCATCATCACCACCTAATGGTTCATGTGAAAAGATATTATGTGGTGCCGCAGTAAGACATCCAGGTTGTCACCCAAGTATCAATAGTTCGATCCCTAGCTATGACGGATTGATACGAGCATCCCGTATGTCGTACTACAAGTGTATCAAATTACAATCAATATACCGAATCCCTTATCTACTAAGGTAGTATAAAGATGACTCAGATCATCTCACAAGGAATGTAACAATAGGAAAATAACTTAAGGATTGATTATTACTTTTGGATTTTTGATATGAAAATAGAGGGTTTGTGTTTGAGTTCTAAACTACGATATGAAATAACAAAGTATGAAACTAAACCTGATGAACAAAAGATAATGCAAGAAATGAGAACTAAGTCTATCCTAACTACAATTACATAGAATAAAAGACAATAAGAAGTAAAGCATTAACGAAACTAACCATAGAACGCAACATAGAGCATGTAACGAAACCTAAGCTAACCTATCCTAATTGTATTCAATCAAAGGACAACTATCACTAACATTTAACCAACCAAATCATTGAAAGAGATTAAGAAACTAAAATGCATTAACAAGAGTTTCCAAAAGTGTATGGGGCATTCCATCAGACACATGGAGTGCATCTTCAATCAAAGTCCTACGACATGAATTCTAAACATGGGAAGATGAATTCAATTGCAAGCAATCCAACACTCAAACAAACAATGACATAAAAGTGACAAATCAATGCATCAAAAATAAAACCCAAGCTTGGGGTAGCTATGATGGAGTCTTCGGAAGTTGAGGTGTTGTCTAGATTTGATGAGTCGCTGCCCAGATCAAGAAGGAAGTGAAGGGGAAATTGTCGAATGGGGGAGTGGAAGACGGACTACCCGTCTTACTCCTCAAATAGGAGTAATTTTATTACGCAGCTCGTCCATCATATCAAAGGTTTCCTTGAGATCCATAACAACCTTGTCTATAACTTGCTGAGCATTCTGTAGAACTAATTCCAGTTTTTCATAAGCTTCTAGAAGAGTTTGTTCTTTGACTAGAACTGTTACCTCAAATGTGATTCTTCTGGCTTCCATTTCACCAAACACTGCTTTAATATCATCAGTAATAACCCTAATCATCGTTTCCATGCTTTCATTTACCAGCCGGAGATGCGACATTCCACTTGATCGTATCTTCGTAGAAATTTCATCCAGTGTCGGCAGCGTCGCGTCATCCCTCTGCTCCTTCTGCTGCATCTCGATATCCATCGCAATCTGCTTCTGCTGCGTCTCGATATCCATCGGGAGGAGTGAGACGAGAGGAGTGAGAGGATGGTTTTTATAAGGACGTTGTCGGGCGAATTAGGTTTTTACAGGGAGCAGGGCTGTCGGGCTCTATTAAGGGTTCAGTCTAAACTAGCTTGAAATGCACTTACGGGTGCAATAATTAAAGTCTAAATATATAAAGTACGGGATAATTAAAGTCTAAATAGATAAAGTACCAGATAATTAACAAGTGAAAGACTAAGGGGGCGTTTGGTTAAATGATGAGAATCACTATGGGTATGAGTTTGATAGTAGGGTGGAATGGGAATAGGAATGGAAATGAAACCCATCAAGTTATATGGGTTTGGTTGATTCCCATAAATCTAGTAATCATTCCCAAAATTTCATTCCCAAACCCACAATCCAAACACTATCTTTTACTATTGATCCTGTCCGAATGATGATCCAACGGACTCTGGGCACGTGGCGCTCCCCTGCTGCTGATGTGGGTCTCCGACTAACTGCACGATGCTCCGGCGATCCTGCACAAAAGTCGGGCCGGGGAGGTTCCCGGCGGCGACCCTCCGACGCTCAAGTCAGGCAAAGCTCACAGCAAGAAAGTGGATCCGAGAATCGTAGAATACCTCCCCAAAAAGCCCCCCTTCCGGCGAAGGTATGAGGGCTCTTATATAGAGCTAGGAAGGAGCGTGAGTACACTGATCGAGGCACACACACGTGTCCTCAGCCCATATCCCGGTATGGGCTTGTCAGCGAGCTTACCTGACCCATACTGCTACAGCACCAGTATGTCCTCGATGGGACATCGGAACCCCTGGTCATAAGATTTGGAGTATGGCCTGAACATGACCATTGTCAGAGAGACGTCTCTTGTCCTTTTCCCCTGCTCCTGATCTGTCGTCCGGTCGGCCAGCCTCATCAACGTCCAGCCGGCCGCATACGATGATTTACTTGGAGACTCTTGGTAGCGTGTTCTGTGGAGACCGGTAGCAGTATGTTTCCTAATGTCTTTGGCCGAGCGTGACGTCCGCTCGGCCTCGCAATCTGTCTACTGAGCGTCGAAACCCTGACTCCCGTCAGGGCGCCTTTGACCACCGATACGACACCGGCAGGCCGGTCGGACTCACCCTTCTCCGGCCGGACACCTGCCACTTTGACTTCCACGTGGCGTCGACTTCACCAGATGGGGGTCCCCCATTCTTACAACCGGATCAACTATCATTCCATTTCCTCATTTCCAAACCCATCAACCAAACACCCCCTAAATAGTTAAGGACCAGATACTTTTTAAAGGAAGAGTAAATAGACCAAGAACTGGATAATTGACAGATTAAGTACCGATAAGTTGAGAAGGACAATAAGTTGAGAAGGACAAGATGCCAGAGAAGATGAAGAGGCCCCGGTGGTAAGGTCTTTTTGTGAAGATCTGATTTTAGATACTAGTGGGTATACCTTTGAAGGTTAAGTTAATTTTGACTTCTAAAAATTTTAATACCATAAAATTGAACCCAAGTTTATGATTACTTTGTGTCATGTGTAGGTTTGGATCTTAGGAATTTCGGATGTTGGGTCTGGTTACTCATATGTTTCTTCTATGCTCTTCATCATGATAATTTAATGAGTCACATATTAATTTTATGGGTTTTAAATTTTTATTCTAGTTATATCTTTTTTTTTTTTTTTTTTTTTGCTTTCTAACAAGATGACTTAGTGAGTCATCTATTAAAATTTGATGCCTATGTTTCTTTTGGATTTATCATGATAACATAATGAGTCATGTGTTAATCCTTTTATGTAATTTGGACTTTTATGCCTATATTTCTTTTGGTTTTATCATGATAACATAATGAGTCATGTGTTAATCCGTTTATATAATTTGGAAATGTTCCAGCTTTTTTTAATGAATGATCCTCCATCTATTTGTAACTTTCATCTAGTCATGACCTTCCACTTAGTCTTTTTAATGAATGACCCTCCATCTACTTATAACTTTCATCTAGCCATGACCTTTCACCTAGTCTTTTTAATGAATGCCCCTCCATCTACTTGTAACTTCCATCTAACCATGACCTTTCACCTAGCCTTTTTAATGAATGACCCTCCATCTACTTGTAACTTCCATCTAGTCATAACCTTTCACCTAACCTTTTTAATGAATGACTCTCTATCTATCCATCTCTTCATATGCCTTGGCCACCCCTTCATACCTATAAATAGTCAATGCATTGTCTTCCAAATGAACACTTAAACCTTTGTGCAAGTTTCTACCCAAGTTCCGAGCCCAAGTTCGGATTAACAAGTGCAAGTTCAAGTCCTGTAAAGTTTCTGTCCAAAGCCAAAGAAGTTGCTAACTAGGTAAGTGAGCTTTTCGTTTCGAGTATAGCTGTGGAATATGTTTACATTTCATCATTTTATATTGTAACTTCATTTCTTTTTATTCAAGATGCACTGTTATGACTCAAGTTAGATATGGTAAAGAGAATTTTCAAAAATATGATAAGATATAACAAGTTATGACCCTGATGCGGTGGGTAATAATAATCGATATATGGTCTCACCCCTTAGAGGAATTACATATAGGGGACTGATCAGTAAAAGGGAATTTTCGAAAACATGATAAGATATGACAAGTTATGGCCCTGATGTGGTGGGTAATAATAACCAATATATAGTCTCACCCCTTAGAAGAATTATATATAGGGGACTGATCAGTAAAATCATGGAAAACAAGATGATTAACAGTGCTATGTTTTAGATTAAATTATGTTTCTGTCATGAATTCTAAATGTCTTGCTAAAAGTGCTATGTCTTTGACTAAGTTATGTTTCTGTCATGAATTCTGAATGTCTTACTAAAAGTGCTATATTTTAAATTTAGTTATGTTTCTATCATGAATTTTGAATGTCTTGCTAAAAGTATATGTTTTCGATTAAATTATGTTTTTGTCATATTTCAAGAAATATGTTTTCGTCATGAATTCCAAATATCTTGCTATGTTTTGTATTATGTCGTGCTATGTTCGATTGATCCCACTTACTGAGTGTTTTCCTAAGCACTCACCCCCTTACTCCCATCCCCAGATAAAGACGAGAAACAAGTCGAGAAGGAGGAGTAAGAGATGTTTTGGGGCTGGTAATAAAACCGTGTCCAAGTGATTCATCCTTTTAATTCATGTTATCTTTATTTGTACGCTTTCACTTTTGGATTGTAAAGACAATATGTTCATTATATTATTACTGGTTTGGTATGCACTTTATGAGGCTTGTTGTTTTCGAGTATTTATATTCGTGAGCAATGCCGGTATCACACGCTGATATGGGTAAAGTTTTGTGGGTCCCTGAAAAGGAAAGAAAAGGGGGTAAGGAAACTAAGAAGATAGGTCAATATCGACCGGGATATACCTCCCAGGGGGAGTTAGGTTTGTCTCGGCCGGGACATACCTCCCAGGGGGAGTTAGGCTAATATCGGCTGGGACATACCTCAAAGGGGGAGTTAGGTTTATATCGGCCGAAACATGCTTCCCAGGAGGAAGATCTATATACCTCAAAGGAAGTAGGCTAATATCGGCCGGGACATACCTCAATAAGAGGTAAGTCTATATCGACCAAAATATGCTTCCAAGGTGGAAGATCTATATGCCCTAAAGGAGATAGGCTAATATCGGCCGGGACATAATAAGTAAGTCTATATCGACCGAAATATACTTCCCCGGAGGAAGATCTATATACCTCAAAGGAAGTAGGCTAATATCGGCCGGGACATACCTCAATAAGAGGTAAGTCTATATCGACCAAAATATGCTTCCAAGGTGGAAGATCTATATGCCCTAAAGGAGATAGGCTAATATCGGCCGGGACATAATAAGTAAGTCTATATCGACCGAAATATATTCCCCGGAGGAAGATCTATATACCTCAAAGGAAGTAGGCTAATATCGGCCGGGATATACCTCAATAAGAGGTAAGTCTATATCGACCAAAATATGCTTCCAAGGTGGAAGATCTATATGCCCTAAAGGAGATAGGCTAATATCGGCCGGTACATAATAAGTAAGTCTATATCGACCGAAATATACTTTCCCGGAGGAAGATCTATATACCTCAAAGGAAGTAGGCTAATATCGGCCGGGACATACCTCAATAAGAGGTAAGTCTATATCGACCAAAATATGCTTCCAAGGTGGAAGATCCATATGCCCTAAAGGAGATAGGCTAATATCGGCCGGTACATAATAAGTAAGTCTATATCGACCGAAATATACTTCCCCGGAGGAAGATCTATATACCTCAAAGGAAGTAGGCTAATATCGGCCGGGACATACCTCAATAAGAGGTAAGTCTATATCGACCAAAATATGCTTCCAAGGTGGAAGATCTATATGCCCTAAAGGAGATAGGCTAATATTGGCCGGTACATAATAAGTAAGTCTATATCGACCGAAATATACTTCCTCGGAGGAAGATCTATATACCTCAAAGGAAGTAGGCTAATATCGGCCGGGACATAATAAGTAAGTCTATATCGACCGAAATATGCTTCCCCAGAGGAAGATCTATATACCTCAAAGGAAGTAGGCTAATATCGGCCGGGAGATACTTCTGAAGCATGTAGAATAGTATCAATCGCGACACATCCTAAGGTTAGTATCAGCCAGGTCGACCAACACCTTGGAAAAATACCTGATAAAATACGACATATTGCTAGGTAGGATAGATAACATAAAATGGCGCGGACAGAGATCTCATGTGGAATAATAGAGATAAATATTTCAAATAGGCTAATTAATGATAATATCTGCAATATGTGATCATATGACAGGTGTTATATATCTCAGCGGGAAAAGTGCTCTTAGATTATTTTGCAGGTGCTAAACGACAAAGGAGGTACATCTAGGGTACAAGAAAGATTCCTTAGAAGTCACTTACTGCAAGTACACGGCTGACGTCATCTCATAACAAACTCTAACAAACCGGGGTCCACTTCATGACTACGGAGGTTATATGAAGTGGTATAAAAAGGGGAATCCTCTCCGTTGGCAAGGCAAGTTCACAAGTACACATCACTGTGCACATTCATAACCCTAATTTTCAACTACTGTTCATCTTCCTTCTTCCTTCTTCCACACCGAGAGAGATCACTGACTTGAGCGTCGGAGGGCCTAGCCAGGGATTCCAACCCCGGTCTTAGGTCACTGACGATAGTGTTGGTTGGTCTCTTGTGCGTAGGAAGTCTTGGAAGCTTCGGATCTGTGTTTCTTCTCTTCAGATTTGGCTTTCTTCTTCGTCATCGGGTCTTCGTGCGAGGAGGGCTTGCGGTGACTCTATTTCTCCCGATCCACTTTGGGTTTCTCGGATTAGTATTTTGCAGACATTATTCTTCATCAGCACGACATTATTCTTCATCAGCACGGTGGGTTTCTTTCTTCCGGATCTCCGTCGTGTCCAACTTCTCAAACAGGATCACATGCCTAGGTCACGGGGCGTGACATTGAAGTGGCATCAGAGCTAGGTTTTAATCCGGTTGGGACGTTTTGTGAGTAAATCTAACAAAGTTGGATTTTCGACAAATGACTAGTGCTCTTTGTAATGGCCTAACTAGCAAAAATCGCATGCCATTTCTCTACCGAATTCCATCGTTTAGGCCCCGAAATCATGTTTTTGTTGTTTCAAGAAAGTTTCCGATTGCCTATAACTTCTCATAGGAAAGTCAAAATTCGATTTTATTAATCGATACTCCTCATTACTTAAGTAGTTATCTTTGAACTATCATGAACCATTTCACTAATCCGATTTTAGGAAATGGCCGACAGACCTGTCTGGAACAACCGTAACCCCAACTGTGCCAACCGCAACAACAATGAAGATGCAAACCCTCCCCCAAGAGTTAGCCTAAGCGAGAAGATTTGATGGCCATAGCTACCATCGTAGCAACCACACTGCAAGGGTTAGTGACCCCTGTTGGATTTTTTGGGCCACGAAAATCGCTTTTCGCGTCGCGGAAACCCTGAAACCCCCAGCCACGGATCCGTGCAAAGTAAAAACTTTCGAAAAACTCATGAGTACGAGTTTCTAAACCTCGATCTACAGTAGATCTACAAAGGGAAACAAAGAATATACCCTTGATGCGCACCCTACGCGAATCCCGCTCGTCCAATGGTGTCGGATCTCAAGGTTGTCAAAGTAGACAACCCTCTAGAAGTATCCACACGAACACAAGAAGGAGATCACCAAACTAAAGTATGCTAGCACCATAGTTAGGTTCGGCAAGATGAGGAGAGGGAGAGAAGAAATGGAGCCAGGATGAAGATGAAGGAATGAATGAGAATTACTCACAAAAATGAAACTTATTCCTCCAATTGATGTGGCCGGCCACATTAAGAGGATGTGTAACCTCCATGGAATGCCAAGAGTCACAACTCTTGGTAACTCCCATGAGGTGGCATCCCACTTAAGCAACCATGATGATGTGGAGCATCATCATTGGCCCACTCAATGCCAACTCACCAATGAGGTGGCATAAAGTCAAGTCAAACTTGACTCTTCATCTTTCTCTCAAGTCAAGTCAAACTCAATTGGCCCAATTAGGATTACTCTTAATCCAATTTGATTCATCAAATGAATCTAATCCTCTTGGTTCATCATATGAACCTAATCTCCATTTAATTGTCCTTAGTGTGTGTCCCTATAGGTTTTTGTAACGTTGGCAATCCCCCTAAACCCATTTAGGGGCATAAGTAATGAGCGGTATCTAGCAACACATCATTACTACCCAATGTTACAAGAATGTTGAAATTCAATATCACCTTGTGACTACTAATTGTGACTCCTCACAATATATGACAAGTGTCCTTCTATCCTAGACATCTAGATTGATCAATGTGAGGCATAGACCGTGTCATCCTCTAATCAATCTAAATTTTGAACTCCAAGTAGACTCACTAAATCAAATGAGCTCAATATCTCATATTGACTCATTTGGGCATGGTCATGCACTTCGTGGTCTCATTCTATCAAGAATATTGATGTCTCTCCCGTCATATAGGAGGGATAGATCCCATCTACATCACTCACATCCCTCTGCATAATTCGTTACATACCCAGTAATCGCCTTTATAGTCCACCCAGTTACGGGTGACGTTTGACAAAACCAAAGTACATAACTCCTTATGTAGGGAACCATGGTGACTACTTGATATCTCTATATCCATGACTTGTGAGATCAAGTCATCGAGTTGACCTACATGCTAGTCTTATTGCATTAACATTGTCCCTGAATGTTAATACTCGACTATGAATGATTAAGAGTAGTATTCCCTATATCATCTCACTATCGGTTCAACTAACCGATTGATATAGGTGAGAACCTTCTACTCAAGGACTCTATTATACTTAGTTTATTTGGCACCAATACAAGTAAGTATAATAACAAAAAATAAATGCCTTTATTTATATAAGAATATGATACAACAAGTTCATAATACAATCATCAAATGATTCGCTCTAGGGCTCTAACTAACAATCTCCCACTAGCACTAGTGTCAATCAGTGTAGGCTCTAAGCCCCAATGACCTAGTGTGACCATCATGTTTCCTCTGTGCCAAAGCCTTGGTCAAGGGATCTGCAATGTTAGCCTCTGTAGGTACTCTGCATATCTTCACATCTCCTCTCTCGATAATCTCTCGAATGAGATGGAAGCGCCGTAGTATGTGTTTGGTCCGCTGGTGTGAGCGAGGTTCCTTCGCCTGTGCTATAGCTCCATTAGCTCTATTGTTATCACAATAGAGCTCAATAGGGTCAGCGATACTGGGAACCACCCCAAGTTTAGTGATGAACTTGCGGATCCAAACTGCCTCCTTTGCTGCCTCTGATGCAGCAATGTACTCGGCCTCTGTCGTAGAATTAGCTACTGTGTCCTGCTTCGAACTCTTCCAGCTCATAACACTACCATTAATGCAAAATACGAATCCTGACTACGATCGATAATCATCCTGGTCGGTCTGGAAGCTAGCATCACTGTAACTCTTTACAGCTAGCTCATCATTGCCTCCATATATCAAGAAATATTCTTTAGTCCTTCTTAAGTACTTAAGAATATTCTTGACCGCTATCCAGTGACTTTCACCTAGATCTGACTAGTATCTTCTCATCATGCTCAAAGCATACGAGACATCAGGTCGAGTATATAGCATGACATACATGATAGATCCTATGGCTGAGGCATAAGGGATCTGATCCATGCGGTCTCTCTCCTCTCTAGAAGAGGGACCTTGAGTCTTCGAAAGACTCACGCCATGTGACATCGGCAGAAATCCCTTCTTGGAGTTCTGCATGGCAAACCGAAGGAGTACCTTGTCAATATATGTACTCTAACTTAGGCCAAACAATCTCTTAGATCTATCTCTATATATCTGTATCCCTAGAATGCGGGATGCCTCACCTAAGTCCTTCATTGAGAAGCAACTCCCTAGCCAGGTCTTGACAGACTGAAGCAAAGGGATGTCCTTCCCAATGAGTAGTATGTCATCCACATACAATATGAGGAAGACAACTATATCCCCTACAACCTTCTTGTAGACACAAGGCTCATCTTCGTTCTTGATGAAACCAAACTATTTGATTGCATCATCGAATCAAAGATTCCAGCTCCGAGAAGCTTGCTTTAGTCCATAAATGACTTATGCAGCTTGCATACTCTGCTAGTATGCTGTGGATCTACAAAACCATCAGGTTGTGTCATGTACACATCCTCGAGTAGGTTTTCATTCAGAAACGCGGTTTTGACATCCATCTGCCATATCTCATAGTCATGGTATGCTGCAATAGCAAGCATGATCCGAATAGACTTAAACATCGCTACTGGAGAAAAGGTTTCATCATAGTTAATACCATGAATCTGCTTGAAACCTTTAGCTACCAAGCGACCCTTATAGATAAGTCCATCCATGTCAGTCTTTCTCTTAAAGACCCACTTACACCCAATGGGTTTTACCCCACCAACCAAAGTCCATACTTGGTTGGTGTACATGGATTCCATCTCGGATCTCATGGCCTCTAGCCATTTCTCGGAATCTGATCTCATCACAGCTTCCTGATAGGTGGTAGGCTCATCATCTATGAGCACAACGTCATCATGGTCAGACAAGAGAAATGAGTATCTCTCAGGCTGACGACGTACTCTATTAGACCTGCGAAGAGGTATGTCTACTTGAACTGGTTGTTGTTCATCAACTCTTTGTGGAACAACATCATCCACAACACTTTGTGGTTCCAGTTCAACTTCCATCGAGGCTTCAGTGCTATGGTCCGAATCTTGAACTTCTTCAAGATCCAACATACTCCCACTAGTCTTTCTAGAAACAAAGTTCCTTTCTAGAAAGACCCTAGTCTTTGCTATAACTACCTTGTGCTGACTGAGAATGTAGAAGTAATATCCCTTAGTTTCCTTGGGATATCCAATAAAGTAGCACTTGTCGGATTTGGGTCCTAACTTGTCTAAGATTTGACGTCGAACGTAAGCCTCACAACCCCAAATCCTCATGAAAGACACCTGGGCATCTCTCCCAGTCCATATCCTATATGGTGTCTTTATCATGGCCTTGGATGGAACTCGGTTGAGTATAAAAGCTGCCGTGTCTAGAGCATAGCCCCAAAGGTATGTCGGAAGATTTGTGTGACCCATCATAGATCGTACAATATCTAATAGGGTACGATTCCTCCTTTCAGATACACCATTCCATTGTGGTGTTCCAGGAGGAGTGAGTTGGGATAGAATCTCACACTCAGCTAGGTAGTCACGAAACTCATGGCTAAGGTATTCTCCACCTCGATCTGATCGAAGTATCTTAATACTCTTGCCAAGCTGGTTCTGTACTTTATTCTTAAATTCTTTGAACTTTTCAAAGGATTCTGACTTATGTGTCATCAAGTACACATAACCATATCTACTGAAGTCATCAGTAAATGTGATGAAGTACCTATAACCGCCTCTAGCAGTGACATTGAAAGGGCCACATACATCACTATGTATAAGACCTAACAAGTCAGTCGCTTTCTCGCTATGCCCACTAAAGGGAGTCTTGGTCATCTTGCCTAGTAGGCATGACTCGCACGTCTCATAAGATTCAAAATCAAATGAGTCCAGCAAACCATCCTTATGGAGCTGGGATAAGCGCTTGTCATTTATATGACCTAAGCGACAGTGCCAGAGATAGGTTTGGTTCAGGTCATTTGACTTGAACCTCTTGGTATTTATGTTATAGATAGGGCTTTCAAGGTCTAGAATGTAGAGTCTATTCATCAGAGGTGCACTACAATAAAACATATCTTTTAAATAAACTGAACAACATTTGTCCTTTATTATAAAAGAGAAACCTTTTTTGTCCAAACAAGAAACTGAAATTACGTTCTTAGTTAATGCAGGCACATAACAACAATCATCCAACTCTAATACAAGCCCAGAGGGCAGAGATAGAAAATAAGTCCCTACAGCAACAGCAGCAACCCGTGCTCCATTGCCTACGCGTTGGCCCACCTTGCCCTTCGCCAATGCCCTGCTATTTCTCAGCGCCTGCATATTAGTACAAATGTGAGATGCACATCCGGTATCTAATACCCATGATGAAGAAATAGATAGATTGACTTCTATAACATATATACCTGAAGTGGAAGTCTCACTTCGCTTCTTCTTAAGATCTTCCAGGTACACCTTGCTCCAGTGCCCGGTCTGACCGCAGTGGAAGCAGGTAGCATCCTTGGCGACCCCTCCTTTAGGCTTTAGTGCCTTGCCTTTGCCCTTGGTTTGGGACTTTCCTTTGCCTTTGGGCTTGCCCTTGCCCTTGTGTTTCTGAACCATCAGAACAGAGTTGGGCTTTGCCTTCTTAAGGTTCAGCTCAGCAGTTCTCAACATGCTAAGCAGCTCGGGCAGTGGCTTGTCAATTTCGTTCATATTGTAGTTTAGAACGAACTGACTATAGCTATCCGACAAGGATTGCAAGATCAGGTCAGTGGCCAGCTCTTGGCCAAGCGGGAGTCCCAACCTCTGTAGGTTTTCTATGTACCCAATCATTTTGAGTACATATGGGCCTACGGGAGCCCCATCTGACATCTTGCACTGAAACAGTGCCCTTGAGATCTCAAATCTCTCATGCCTCACTTGTCCTTGATACAGTTGACGAAGATGTTCAACCATATCGTAAGCGTCCATCAACTCATGTTGCTTCTGAAGCTCAGAGTTCATGGTCACGAGCATTAGACATGACACATCTAATGCGTCATCTTGATGCTTCTTATAAGCATCGTTGTCAGCTCGCGGGGCATTGGCAGGAGGAGCCTCCGGAATGGGATGCTCCAGAACGTACAGTTTACGTTCCTAGGTGAGAACTATTCTCAAGTTCCTGTACCAGTCCAGGAAATTTGCTCCGTTGAGCTTGTCCTTCTCAAGGACTGAACGCAGGGAGAAGGAGTTCGTATTCGACGTCATGGTTATCTACAACAGAAAAATACAGAAAATAAATATCATATTCTTTTAAATCATTTAATTAGGCCTTTAACTAAATGATGCTACGTCCTTGAGTTAACTAGGAATACTCAATCTAATTAAGTTTGTATTCGCCCATGCGTTGATAAGCGGGACCAAGATTGTCCCTCCATACCCTACCAAGATAATATGTGTTGCTCTGCTTTGGCAGATTCAACAACACATGTGATCGAGGTAGTGATAGGTATCACGGCACGGTAGGCATTAGAGTTGACGTGATTTAGATCTAATCTAAACGATGATGCGTATCATATACTCGATAGATCTAATCTAATCGAAAGGGTGCATCATGTGCACGACTTAGATCTAATCTAATCGTTAGGCACTAATTAATTACTTAATCATGCATCACATATACACAAGCAATTAATTAAATTAATTTTTGATTAGTCATGACCCTACTACGATCTTCTCAAGCCAATGAGAAGATCGGATGGTCAACCTAGGGTCAACAGCTTCTCAAGCTCCTCCCTTTGACCACCTTGTGTTGCTCGCGCCGTCCTCGTAACTCCGTCTCGAGTGGACCTTCCACGGCTCCAATTTTGTACATTAAAATTTTGAAACTCGAGTTACATTCGAGTCTAAACTAATTTACAACAAGAATAAATAGAGAAAGGCACAACGCGCAGGTCGCGTATCAAAAATACAGTGCATACAATCACATGACGGCACGCAGGCCGTATTATGAATTACAACACATAATATACCAATCCAATTGGGTCTTTTTGAGCCATGACTATCACAAATTATACATAATTCTAAATTATCTATTTTCTATAATTTTCTGCAATTTTAATACCAATTTTTACGAGTAAGAATTCCCGGCGGTCCCGTTTAGCGGTTTTCGGGCGCAATCGCGGAATGAATCCCCTTGCGGGGCCAGGGGCAGTGCCCCTACCCGCGATCTAACCATCGCGAGTGTCCCTAAGTGATCCTACAGCGCCTTAGTCCGCTGTCCCAAAAATTTTGGGATGAAACCTTGCCGTTTCGGAAAAAGCTTCTCGGTAGTCGAAGCCTACAAGTGTCGAAACACTTGTGCTTCACTTATACGAGAAAAATACCCATAAAAACTCTAAAAATCATAAAATTACAGAATATCACAGAACCTATATTTTTCATAAAAAATCAAACTAAACTCGTACAAGTCTTCGCACGTGGCTCTGATACAACTGTTGGATTTTTCGGGCCGCGAAAACCGCTTTTCGCGTCGCGGAAACCCCAAAACCCCCAGCCACGGATCTGTGCGAAGTAAAAACTTTCGAAAAACTTATGAGTACGAGTTTCTAAACCTCGATCTACAGTAGATCTACAAAGGGAAACAAAGAATATACCCTTGATGCGCGCCCTACGCGAATCCCGCTCGTCCAATGGTGCCGGATCTCAAGGTTGTCAAAGTAGACAACCCTCTAGAAGTATCCACATGAACACAAGAAGGAGAACACCAAACTAAAGTGTGCTAACACCTTAGTTGGGTTCGGCAAGATGAGGAGAGGGAGAGAAGAAAATGGAGCAAGGAAGAAGATGAAGGAATGAATGAGAATTACTCACAAAAATGAAACTTATTCCTCCAATTTATGTGGCCGACCACATTAAGAGGATGTGCAACCTCCATGGAATACCAAGAGTCACAACTCTTGGTAACTCCCATGAGGTGGCATCCCACTTAAGCAACCATGATGATGTGGAGCATCATCATTGGCTCACTCAATATCAACTCACCAATGAGGTGGCATAAAGTCAAGTCAAACTTGACTCTTCATCTTCCTCTCAAGTCAAGTCAAACTTGACTTAATCTCTCTCATGGTTGATCTAATCCAACCATTTAATTCAAGCCAATTTAATATAATGAATCTAATTCATTTAATTAAATTGATTTAATGAGTCATAATCTAAATTAAACTCATTGAACACATGAATCAACTTAAGTCCAACTCAATTAGCCCAATTAGGATTACTCTTAATCTAATTTGATTCATCAAATGAATCTAATCCTCTTGGTTCATCATATGAACCTAATCTCCATTTAATTGTCCATAGTGTGTGACCCTATAGGTTCTTGTAACGTTGGCAATGCCCCTAAACCCATTTAGGGGCATAAGTAATGAGCGGTATCTAGCAACAGATCATTACTACCCAATGTTACAAGAATGTTAAGATCCGACATCACCTTGTGACTCCTAATTGTGACTCCTCACAATATATGACAAGTGTCCTTCTATCCTAGACATCTAGATTGATCAATGTGAGGCATAAACCATGTCATCCTCTAATCAATCTAAATCTTGAACTCCAAGTAGACTCACTAAATCAAATGAGCTCAATATCTCATATTTACTCATTTGGGCATGGCCATGCACTTCGTGGTCTCACTCTATCAAGAATATCGATGTCTCTCCCGTCATATAGGAGGGATAGATCCCATTTACATCACTCACATCCCTCTGCATAATTCGTTACATATCCAGTAATCGCCTTTATAGTCCACCCAATTACGGGTGACGTTTGGCGAAACCAAAGTACATAACTCCTTATGTAGGGAACCATGGTGACTTCAGGTCTAAGGACTAGTAGTCATACTAATAGCCACATGAGAAAGTATATGACACTCATATAACAATCCATGATACTTTCTCATGGCGGGTCATTCAGTATACATTCTCCAATGCATACCCATGTGTCAACTTGATATCTCTATATCCATGACTTGTGAGATTAAGTCATCGAGTTGACCTACATGCTAGTCTTATTGCATTAACATTGTCTCTGAATGTTAATACTCGACTAGGAATGATTAAGAGTAGTGTTCCCTATATCATCTCACTATCGGTTCAACTAACCGATTGATATAGGTGAGAACCTTCTACTCAAGGACGCTATTATACTTAGTTTATTTGGCACCAATACAAGTAAGTATAATAACCAAAAACAAATCCCTTTATTTATATAAGAATATGATACAACAAGTCCATAATACAATCATCAAATGATTGGCTCTAGGACTCTAACTAACAACCCCAAGTGCTAACTAGAATCCCAACCCGCCACCAGAAGCCCAACCGCGTGGCATTAAGTACTACTATGAGTCTCTTCAGAAGAATAGAGCCCCAATGTTTGATGGCAACCCCGACCCAGAAGTTGGTCAAAACTGGCTCAAGAATATCAAGACTCAGCTTCGACTACAGGAAATCCCGGAGGTGTTTAAAGTGAACGTCGTGACACTCTTCCTAGAAGATAAGGCATGCAAGTGGTGGGAAATCATTTCACCAATAATGACTGAAGCTGGACCAGTGACATGACAACAATTTAAAGAGATGTTCTTGAAGCAGTACTATCCCACTGAGTTCAGGTTACAGAAGCTGAGTGAATTTGAAAACTTTACTCAAGCTCCGGGTATGTCCGTATTGGAGTACACCTCAAAGTTTAACTCGCTCTGGACCTATGCCCTAACCATCATGGCAAATGACACCCTGAAGCTACATCACTTCAAGAAAGGTTTGAGTAGCCGAATTCAATCAACATTAGAAATCTACAAGCCAACTAACTTCGCCGATCTGATGAGAGCAATCATTAGAGCCGAAACAGACATCAAACGGCGTGAAGAAGAAGGCAAGAACAAGCTCTCACGAGTCAATCTTCCCTAAGTGAACAAATGTTAAAACGACTCAACCTATCAAGTGGCCAGTCCAAAGGACCCTCTTTCACTTTGCTCTCCCAAAGCATTAAGTCATGTCCTACTTGTAACTTTAGACATCTTGAAGAATGTCGTAGGATCTCTGGTGCATGCTTCAACTGTGAGAAGATGGGGCACCGAATTGCAGATTATCCTGAACCCAAGAAACAAGCGGCGGTATCAAATTCTGTTGCAATCTAGAATAAACCAAAGGAGAAGAAGCTCAATGCTTGGGTGTTCGCTATGACTCAAGAAGAGGTGGATAACACAAGCGATGTGGTGGCAGGTACCATTCTAATCAACAAAATGACTGCCTATGTATTGTTTGACTGTGGTGTCACTCATTCTTTTATATCTAAAAGATTCACTATGAAGTTAGGACTTAAAGCTGAAATACTTAGTGAACCATATAGAGTAGCTACACCCACTAATAAGGTCATCGAAACTCATAAGTTGCATCGAAGATGTCAGGTCAGTATTGGTAATCATATATTTGAAGCTGATCTGATTCAACTAAACATGATTGAGTTTGATGCCATCCTTGGAATAGATTGGTTGGCCAAGAATCACACATTAGTGGATTGCTACAGGAAGATCGTTAAACTTCGGACTTCAAGCCAAGAAGAAATCATCTACCATGGTAAGGCCAAGGAAAAGAGATTGCTCCTGTCTGCACCTCAGACTTGGAAAGCCATGAGGAGCGGTGATGGAGTCTATCTAGCTATGATAAGTGAGCTGGAAGAGAAGACTGAGGCCAGGCTAGAAGAAATTCCAGTCATTCAAGACTTCTCAGATATATTTCCTAAGGAACTACCTGGCACAGTTCCAGACCATGAAGTAGACTTTGAAATTAATTTGACACCAGGTGCGGCGCCAATATCAAAGGCACCCTACCAAATGGCCCCAACAGAACTCAAAGCACTAAAAGAACAACTTTAAGAGTTGTTAAACAAAAAGCAAATCAGACCGAGCGCATCTCCATGGGGAGCCCCAGTCTTATTTGTGAAGAAGAAAGATGGATGTATGAGACTGTGTATCGATTACTGAGAATTGAACAAAATCACAATAAGAATAGGTACCCCCTTCCAAGGATAGACGACCTCTTCGACCAACTTAAAGGAGATACAGTGTTCTCCAAACTTGATTTAAGGTCAGGCTATCACCAGCTGAAGGTTAAGGCTGAAGATATACCAAAGACGACTTTCAAAATTAGGTATAGATACTACGAGTTCATGGTAATGTCATTCGGCTTAACCAATACCCCAGCAGCATTCATCGATCTCATGAATAGAGTGTTCAGACCATATCTTGATAAATTTGTGGTGGTGTTTATCGACGACATCCTCGTATATTCATCTAGTGAAGAAGACCACAAAGAGCACCTTCGCCTTACCCTCCAGACACTAAGAGATAAGGAACTATATGCCAAATTCAAGAAGTGTAAATTTTGGTTAAAAAGTGCCACCTTCTTGGGTCACATAATCTCCAAAGCAGACATTTCTGTAAACCCTAAGAAAGTGGAAGTAATTTTAGACTAGCCAAGACCAAAGACAGTAACAGAGATTTGAAGCTTTTTAGGGCTAGCTGGATATTATCAAAAATTCATTGAAGGATTTTCCTCGATAGCTATACCTCTCACCAAGCTCACACAAAAGAACTCCAAATTTAACTGGAGTAAAGAATGTGAGAAGAGTTTTGTAACCTTGAAGAAAAGCTTGCATCTACACCAGTACTAGTACTACCCGCAGAGGATAAGGATTTCACTATTTATAGTGATGCATCAAAAGGAGATTTGGGGTGCATCCTCTTGCAAGAGAGAAGGGTTATTGCTTATGCTTCATGACAACTGAAACCATACGACCAAAACTATCCAACGCATGACCTTGAACTAGCTGCAGTAGTATTCATGCTAAAAATTTGGAGACACTATATGGTGCCAGGTGCGAAGTGTTTACAGATCATCAGAGTCTCAAGTATCTGTTTACACAGAAAGAATTAAACATAAGGCAATGGCGATGGGTTGAGCTCTTAAAGGATTATGACTTAATAAGCTACCACTCAGGTAAAGCAAACAAGGTAGCTGATGCTTTGAGTCTGAAGAGCATGTGCAAGACAGTTTTGGCATCGCTCTCAGCACAACCATGCCTTCGAAAAACAATCGAGTTGAAGCAGAAGCAAGACCCGACGTTGGCAAGACTTACAGAGCAGATCAAAAAGGAAAAAGCACCTGATCTTCAAATAAATGATAGCGTGATCTTATGGATGAAAGGAATGCCGTGGATGCCTGACAATGATAATCTTCGACAAGAATTAATGTATGAGGCCCATAAATTAAAATTCTCGGTCCACCCTGGCAGTACAAAGATGTATAGAGATTTGAAGAATAACTTCTGGTGGAGCGAAATGAAGAAGGATGTTGGGGAATTCGTCTCTAGGTGCCTAGTATGCCAACAGGTCAAAGCAGAACACCAATGACCTGGAGGACTTCTTCAACCTTTAGAGATTCCAGAGTGAAAATAGGAGCACATTTCCATGGGCTTTGTGGTGGGATTGCCAAAGTCAAAACAAAGCCATGATGGGATATGGGTAGTGGTGGATAGACTCACAAAATCTGCACACTTCCTACCCGTTCGGATGAATTATAATCTGGATAAGTTGACTAATCTATACATGGACAACATTGTGCGACTGCATGGAGTTCCGACAAGCATACTATACAACAGAGACCCAAGATTTGTGTCCTATTTTTGGCAAAGTTTTCAAAAAGCTTATGGGGACTAAGGTCACTCTCAGCATGACCTATCACCCTCAGACTGATGGTCAAACTAAGAGGATAATACAGACACTTGAAGGCATGCTAAGAGCATATGCTTTGGACTTCAACAATAATTGGAGTGGGCACCTGACCTTAATCGAGTTTGCCTATAATAACAGTTATCATAGCAGCATTGGAATGACCCCATACAAGGCTCTATATGGGCGCAAGTGTCGGTCACCTCTATATTGGGATGAAGTAGGAGAAAAAGCTATCACTGGACCTGAGCTTATCCAAACCACAGTAGAAAAAGTGACTGTCATCAAGGAACGACTCAAGGCTGCTCAAGATTGACAGAAAAGTTGGGCTGATTTAAAAAGAAGATGAGTGAAATTTGAAACAGGTGATAAGACCTATATAAAGATTTTTCCAATGAAGGGAGTGGTTCGATTCAATAAAGCTAGGAAACTGAATCCTAATATGTAGGGCCTTTCAAAATTCTGGAGGAAGTGGGATCACTAGCTTACAGACTAGCATTACCACCGAATATGTCAAGGATTCATAATGTTTTTCATGTCTCCCAACTAAGAAGATACATTGCAGACCCGAGCCATATTCTAGAAACTGGACCACTCCTAGTCGAAGGGAACTTGAATGAAGAATTGAAGTATGAAGAAGTTCCCATTGGAATTATTTACACCAAGGATCAAGTACTTAGACGAAGAACCATCCTGTACGTCAAAGTACAATGGTCCAATCACACTGAAAGGGAAGCTACCTGGGAACCCGAGGAAAAGATGCATAAGCATTACCCATATCTCTTCAAAGATCAAGTGAGCTCAAGTTTCAAGGACGAAACTTCCAATAAGGAGGGTGAGATGTGAAGACCCAATTTTGGATATACTGATGGACAATAGTGGACATACCTTTGAAGGTTAAGTTAGGTTTGACTCCTAAAAATCTTAATACCATAAAATTGAACCCAAGTTTATGATTACTTTGTGTCATGTGTAGGTTTGGATCTTAGGGATTTCGGATGTTGGGTCTAATTACTCATATGTTTCTTCTATGCTCTTCATCATGATAATTTAATGAGTCACATATTAATTTTATGTGTTTTAAATTTTTATTCTAATTATATCTATGTTTTTTCCTTGCTTTCTAACAAGATGACTTAGTGAGTCTTATGTTAAAATTTGATGTCTGTGTTTCTTTTGGATTTATCATGATAACATAATGAGTCATGTGTTAATCCTTTTATGTAATTTAGACTTTTATGCCTATATTTCTTTTGGTTTCATCGTGATAACATAATGAGTCATGTGTTAATCCGTTTATAAAATTTGAACATGTTCTAGCCTTTTTAATGAATGACCCTCCATCTATTTGTAGCTTTCATCTAGCCATGACCTTCCACTTAGCCTTTTTAATGAATGACCCTCCATCTACTTATAACTTTCATCTAACCATGACCTTTCACCTAGCCTTTTTAATGAATGACCCTCCATCTCTTGTAACTTCCATCTAGTCATGACCTTTCACCTAGCCTTTTTAATGAATGACTCTCTATCTATCCATCTCTTCATATGCCTTGGTCACCCCTTCATACCTATAAATAGTCAATGCATTGTCTTCCAAATGAATACTTAAACCTTTGTGCAAGTTTCTACCCAAGTTCCGAGCCCAAGTTTGGATTAACAAGTGCAAGTTCAAGTCCCGTAAAGTTTCTCTCTAAAGCCAAAGAAGTTGCTAACTAGGTAAGTGGGATTTTTGTTTCAAGTATAGCTGTGGAATATGTTTACATTTCATCATTTTATATTGTAAATTCATTTTTTTTTATTCTAAGGTGCACTGTTATGACTCAAGTTAGATATGGTAAAGGAAATTTTTGAAAATATGATAAGATATGACAAGTTATGGCCCTGATGTGGTGGGTAATAATAACCGATATATAGCCTCATGACGTGCGTAGATTATATACCTTTGTTTGGCATGTTTTGACGTACATTCACATACTTTATACATGCTTTGTCTACGTATTTTTGTACTTCTAGCTTTCCCTTTAGCATATTTACTCTTTTTGTTTGGAAATATGTTTTTGTGCATTTTCTGTACGCAGGAGTCGAATTTGGTGAAGATTTCATTTTCGAGGCCAAATCTGTGAGCGAAGCAAGGGAAGAAGGCACTTTACTTGAACTACACACGACCCTGCCATGGGGGGTTGCCTAGGCCGTGTGGAGATCACAGGCCATATAACTGTAGTAGGAAGGGAAATGGTCCTGGCCGTGTGAACCTCACACGGCCGTGCTAGGATTTGAAACCATCCAGAGCTGAAGAGGAACATGGTCGTGTAACCTTACACGGCCGTGTAAAGTTTCCAGAGCCAAAGGGGTCTTAGGCCATGTGCACTACACAACCGTGTAAAGTTTCCAACTGCCAAGAAGACTCTGGCCGTGTGCACCACACGGTCGTGCTAGGTTTTCAGATGTAGAAGCAGTTCAGGCCGTGTAGATCTACACGGCCATGCAAGGGAGCTTTTGAAGAAGCTTGCCATGGTCGTGCCTCACACACGGCCTGTGAGGTTGGCAGAGAGGAGAGTGGCTCTGGCCGTGTGAATCTCACACGACCGTGCCACGGGGCTGTGTGGCGCCCAAAACTCTCCTCTATATAAAGCCTTCTTCAAGATTTGAAAGGGGATCTTCTCCCCTTTGAGAGAAAGCAAGATTTGGGTGTTTCCTTCCAATCTTGGGAGGATTTCTGGGCGATCTAAGGGAGGATATTCACGGATTCAACTCCGGGAGCATGGATTGGATCCGAAGACCAAGCTTCATCGTAGATAAGTTTTCTTTCTTCCCTTTTTCTTGGATTGGGGATCAAAGAATGCTTGTAATCTTTATGTTTTCGGGTTTCTCTCTTCGATTCATGGAGTAGATCTCTTTGTTCTAGGATGGAGGGAGTATTTGTACGATGAATTGATGTAAACTCTTGTGGATTTACCATTTTTCTTGTTTCTATGATATTGTCTTGTTTGTATCAATTCAATCTTGAATGAATTGTTGTGATGTGAACCTAATTCTCATTCTAGATTGATTGTTTGAATGACCTATGGATCTTGTAGAGATTATCTCCCACTCGATATTCCTAGGGAAGCACACGAAAGGTGCAAGCCCGACCTTACCAGTAGTGCCACTTCGGATTCGTCGACCGAGGCTTCGAAGTCAAAACCGTTTATTCTTGCCTTTAAGGCAATGTTCTGACTAGTCTTCTCTACTTCATTGGGCTCTGCAACTCGAGATTCGTGAAGTTCAAAAGTAGAAAATAATTGTTCTAGAGTACTTACCTCGAAGTCCTTAGAGATGTAGTATGCATCTACTAAGGAGGTCCACTCTGGAGTTCTGGGGAAGGCGTTGAGCGCGTAGCTTTGAGTTGCACTACCTTCTCACCTTGGTTCATCCGGAGGTTCGTCAACTGGGTCCGGAGGATGTCGCGCCTCGCTAGCTTTACTTCGGAGGTACCTTCGTAAAGCTCCAGGAATTTTTCCCAGAGATCTTTAGCGGAGTCGTAGCTTCCGATCCGATTTACCTCTTGAGGTGGCAGAACGCTGAGCAGGTGGAACTCAGCCTTTCCGTTGGCGACAAAATCGGCTTGCTCCTTCTTGCTCCACGTGTTTTCTTCTTTATATTTCGACGTTGCATATCCATATTTCATTATTAAAAGTATATCAAATTCAGTTTTAAAAAATACCTCCATTTTTCACTTCCATGTGGCGAAATCTCCGTCGAACTTTGGAAGATGAATATTTGCTCCGGCCATCGTCTTGATCGTTGTGCTTCAGTCGGCGGTTAGTCCTTCTGAGGGGGTCTGGCTCTGATACCAATTGTAGGTGCAGCGGAGGCGGGCAAGAGGAGGATGAATTGCCTGCAAATAAAAATTATACCCTCCTCAAACTTTCAACTCAAAAATAGTAACACTAAAATAAAACAATTAAGCAAAAAGAAATAGAGAAGACCCGAAATTAACTTGGTTACAACCAAGCCGGTTGTTAATCCAAGGCGATGAAAAGCGCAGTAAGAAAACTCCTTCTCTGAAGGCGGAGAAGCCTTTTACACACTTAGAAAGCTCAACAGTTGCTAGGAAATCTAATACAGAGTTGAATGAATAATTCCTAGCTCCAGGGGCCTTTATATAGCTCGCGAAAAGTCTATACCGAGGGTCCAAGGCGCCTCCAACAAGGTTCAAGGCGCCTCCAACTCGGTCAACGGATAAAATTTTATCCACAGCGCAAACGGTCAAAACTGACCTGTTGAAGGCGCCTTCATCAAGCTTTAAGGTGCCTTCATGTTGAGGCGCCTTCATGCTTCATGAAGGCACCTTCAAGCTGGTTTTCCAACTTGTGCTTCTTTTCCAGCTCCATTGTGTTGGCTTCCGATGCTTCGATAGTTTGGGTGATTCGGCCAACCGAAATAGGGCTCACCCGAACTCAATTTCCGGCATTCTCCTCGAGCAGCCTTCCTCCCCGGCTTAACATCCCTCGAATGTCGCGCACATTCTTCTCGTTCACCGGTGTACTCTTCCGCAGCTCTCTCGTCTTTCGAACGCACTGAGCCCGTCGGCTCCCTTCCCGTGCCGTTCTTCTCGCTAGCTGCGTCTTTCACTCGACTTCTTGTACTCCTAAGATCCTGCACACTCAGACACAGGGATCAAACATAAAGCAGGACCTAACCAATTTAGTTGATCACATCAAAATATCTACCGGGTCCAACAATAAACTCTTCCATATTAGATCGATAAATTTTATGAAACTATTGCATCTCTGACTAACGCTCTAGCTAAGTCTAAGGGAAAGAGTAAAGGTGCTCTGGGAGCTCAAGGCCACCTTAAAGGAAGAAAAAGGGCTCATCCTCCACATGTAGAGATCAATAATATTCTCCTACAAAGTTGAAAAACTTGAAGAGAAAAATGCATCCTTGAAACTAAAAGCGGATGAGATGAAGACCACCTTGAAATGGTTCTGGTTCCAAGTTGACATGATATTCAAAAGCCAACGAACCGTATATAGTAAGATTGTTATAGGGTACATTGGCAAAAACAAAAGGATGTGGCTTATATATCTCTTGCTGATTCAAACACCTGTATCATGCCTACGACCGCCACTAAAGGAAATTGGCAAAACTATAACAGATAAGGCTTGAGTTCCTAAGCAATCTGTAGTCAACTCATCCGGACCCAAAATAGGGGTACCAAAATTTCAAATTTTCATGTTTTATTTGTTTGTGGCAAAGAAAAACACTTGGACAAATTGTTCATGTTTCATAGAGATTTGAGGAAGTTCGCCACATTTGAGCATAAAGACAATAAAAATATCTCTTTGGGTAATAGTGAGGATGTCGAGATAATTGATACAGATAATATTAAGTTAACGTCGAAATAAATTATTAAGAAAGTATTGTTATCCAGAAGACATGAAATTTAATTTGTTAGGTGTAAACCAACTATGTAATGCCTAGTACAAGGTTGAGTTTCACTCAACTAAATTTTTAATGAAACACAATAAACCTGACAGTGGCAAAAATGCTCCTAATATCTTCGTCAATCTGTCCCTAAATTAACACAGAAGAAGTAAATCACTAATGACTATTAATCTTAGACAGTTGAATAATACATGACGATATAGGGGAGGGTAAATACCCAACTACTAGTCTGACAATGATACAAAACAATTAGCTCACTCCCAATGTCTTCGTCAGTCCATCCCCAAGTCAACACAGAAAAGATAAATCACGGGTGACTATTAACCCTGAATAGTTAAACAACGCATGATAACATGAGAAAAGACAGACACCAAACTACTAGTCAAGATTTAACCTCATACTTTATGATAGTAATACTACCTTACGCTAGCCAATTATATATCTCGAAGGAACAATACAATAAGTTTGATATTATCACGTAGAAGGTCATGAAAAGATATTTTGAGCACTATTTGACTAAAAATTTTTAATGGTCTTTCAATAATTAAAATAATACCTAAGAGTCCATTTTTAACCACTAAAAAGTCAGTGTTTTAGCCACTTAAAGGCATCAAGGTGTTTTGACAAATTAATCTTTTAATACTGAAAGTGATAAAATAGCATCACTAATATATTATTGGTACTCTCAAGAAATAAGGACATGCTCAGCTCCATGTTGATTTTGACCACTATAAGATTTTTTTAAAAAAAATAATAAATTTTTTAAAGACGTTAAACACATCTATACTATAGAGATATTTTAGGAATAAGAAACGTTGCAAGTTAAATTTAAATTTATGGTACGTTCTTTGATAAATATCAAACGTTGGCACTAACATCATAGATAATATCCACACAAGCATATTATTTGGCAAGTCATTACCATATTTGCTGATATAAAAGAGCAAATATATCCCTTCCAACATTGATAATCAAGTGTTTAAATTTAAATGCACTTTCTATAGATCTTTAGCTGATGGAAGTGAGTCTATTGCACAGATATAGCTAGACTTGCATGATTTTGCCTCACCTAAAAACTTGTCTCACCGTCAGTACATATGCGAGAGGCCCAAAGCCTTGTGTTTTATCCAAGATCAGGGACAGTGAAGAACTCCTCGTCATCCATAAACTCGAGTCTTGGCTTCTTGGAGGCCACCATGCCATATTTGTTGGCTCTGTAAGAACCTGTATTGTTGCTTGCCTTTGAATTGGTAAATTTGTTGGTTCTGAAGACACCTATGTTGCTTGCTTGTGGAGCAGGGAGTTCAGGAACTTGAGCTGCTGTTTGGATTCCCTTAGGCATCTGGCCATGAAAGATATCAATGTCTGCAAACCAGTCCAACTCCCCAAATCCAACAGGCGAACCCTGCGATGGGTTTGTTTGAATGGAGCGATACCCTATTTGAACAATAACCAAGTAGACAAATCGTAGGAATGTCAATAAGGTAAACAGTACCTTGTGGCTGGTTTCATGGTCTGACAGTTGGAGGAACTCATCCACATCCCATGCTGAGTTCATGAATGATGAAATGACTTGTGTTGCAGGAACTTTTGTGGCACTGGCAGCTGCTACAGCCGGCGCTTCACTGGGTGGTTCATTGTTATCATTGGAGTCTTTGTTACAGATTGTGCTCAGAGCTACACGGATTCCAGTAGCTAAGTAACGCTGATGGTTTGCAGAACGGGTACCGTCAACATGGATGGATTCATCACAGTCCTGACAAAAGAGGGCTCTGTCCTCGACACAGAAAATGAAAGCCACCTTCTCCTATATCAAATCCATTTCAAACATAGAAAAATTGAAACATCATAGTGTTTTCATGATCTTGGAAATTTAGCCAAGTGGACAATTTATCTTCTGTTGACATTTCATGTATTTCAAATAATTGTCAAGCAAAACAAGCGCAAGCCTAAGCTTTATCTTAAGAGATTTCCTGAAAACTATTTTTCAAGTATCTTGAGGAAAATCAAGTTCAGTCTTCCAAAACGAAATTATTTCTGTTAAAGAAAAGATTTGTTTGTGGATTTATGGCGATTGTGAATTATTTTTCAAAATAAGGGAAGTTCAGCTACAAACAGTTCATACAAAGTATTTCACTATGATTTTCCTTTGGTATTGCCATAAAAAATGTATAGTATCTCATTCGTAGTAAAAGCTTTTGGTGATATGATGTTTTCCATGGACTAGACTTCAAAATTTCTTGAGCTGTACAAGTCATTGTCTCATCTTAGGTTTGATAGCTTGAGTCTGCATTTCCCCCATGTCTTTTTTTTTATATATAATTTAGGTGTCCGGACTCTACCTTCGCTTATCAAGCAAATCCGGAGCACAACATATGCACACTTAGAGGCCAACCTATTCGTCCCTGGTGGGATTCAAACCCTACTCCTCTATGTGATTTACCACTACAGCACACTTAGATGCATGTGAGTTCTAGTTATGACTTAAAGAGTTAGTTTTTGCGCAAGGAAGGTGCCACAAGCATATTATTATACAGATAATCTTCTACTAATCAATTCTATCTGCATATAATAAAAATTAATTTCATCTTGTTTTCAGAAAATGGAAAAAAACAATAAACCCACCTGCACACAATAACTTACTGATTTGATATAGGTCATGAAGTTATCATTTTTTTCATTTCCATTTCCTGTGTCCATCTAAAAACTTTCCACTTCATCGTGGCATCAACAAAGTGCTAAACTCAATTTAAAATATTCTCTATTGAGTAAATTTCTATATGAATCAAGAAGCTAAGGCGTATGTTCTCCCTTTGTTACTTTCTTAACTTCCATCTTTCTTAGAGCTAGCATCTCTCCTCAACTCATATACTCATTTAGAGGTGTAATGTATTCATAGATCAAAGACCATTTTTCCTCGAAGCATTATGGAACCACTTCACACTGCAAGGCTTCAAAAAGCGACAATGACCTTCTTCCCCTCCATCTTCCTATCCTCCTTTCTCCTTTCGCTACCTCTCTATCTTCAGGCTGGTATTGACTGACCACCGGTGCATATCAGCGGACAAGTTGTAGATCAAATCAAAACCTTCTTGCACTGAACATTAGGAAGGATGGAATGAAATTGTGAACCTTGAGTAGATTGTTCACTACATAGCCTTTAAACTATGTAACTGTAGTGGGTGAGGCAACCCTAGCATCATGGATTGATAGTAATAATATCAAAAGATCACTAACAAGATCGACCCCAACAACATGGAAACTCGGAGTCAAATAGATGGAAACCACCAAAATAGATGGAAACCAATGCTCTGAGAATGTCAAATCACATTGCTAAGAAGCTGTAGTAAATTTTTTGTCACCCATGGTAAAAGAAATATAACTGAATAAGCAGTTGAGAGCAACCACTTCCAATACAATAAAATAGAAAACGCTAACATACAATGAAAGGAACAAAAGCAATAATGTGGTTCAGCATAAGTCTACTCCATGTAAAGAATATAAATAGGATAGCAAAGGTACACAATAATTTAGAGAATCTGTTGCCTAAACAATGTAAAATGACCAACTTATGCCTCTTTACACCAATGGAGAAAAAAGATAAAATCTTATCTTATGCACTTCCAAAACACCAAATGGTCTCCCCAAAAGGAAATCATTCTCTCTAACAAGATATTTAATTCCCCAAAGCTTTTCCTGTTGGTGCAATCATGCCCTAAGTGGTCAATTGCGATCATAAATTTTGATATTTAGGCAAAATATTTAAATTAGGTCTTGATTTATTATTTGATGTGTGTTTGAATCTATAGAAACTTAGTGGATACACATGTAGAGACAACTTGGCGTTGCCAAAGTCGTATTTATCCGATGGCTCAGGTTCATGTAGATCGGAGAAGAGTGGTATGAGACACATGACGGATTATAGGATGAGGAGCATCAAAAGGCAATTGTGTCTAGGAAGAAGACTACGTAAGTGAGCATGAAGGATGGCATGGGGAGATAGTTGAGAGTTCAGTGCATTCGAAGGACAAGAAGCTTGACAAAAGATAGGTAGAGATGGACTTCATAAGCAAGGCAAGAAGGATGGCACGAGAAGAGAGCCAAACTTGATGGAAGATGACCTCGTGTGTAGGACAACTACACGGTGAGTTGAGAATTGAGTGAAAATGCACTCAACTATGAGTAGATCTCAACTTAGGTGAACTTATCATTAGGTGGGTCGTAGCCAACATACAAGTCGATTCAAAAACTAATAGAATCGTGTTTTCTGTTGGCCAATCTGCTATTGTCTATAAGTAGTTGATTGATGCAAGTTGCAAATTGGATGAAGCAGTCGCTAGCATAAATCAATCATGGTCCAGGGGATCAGTAAACGTTTAGAAGAGAAGTAAAAGTTTGGAAGAGAAGTTAACTGACGCTATAGGAGACAAGTTCAACGATATCATAATGAAACAAGCAAATAAAGTTTTGTTAATTAGTTGGTTGATTCCATCAACTAATCAATAAATGGGTGCTAACTCAGTAAAGATTGAGTTAAAGTTCCATTTCATGAAGCAAACTATTTTACGGGTTCAAGAGGCCACAAAACACACAACATAATAACAAAGGTTATCACATTAATACTTTGTTATTCTTGATTTTTCTTGTAAAAACCTAACCTCTGTTCGAGGATATTCAAGGAATAGGAAACAAAATCACATATTAAGAGGAAAAAAAACACATAATAAGAGAAAAGGAGTTAAATAATATTTCGTATTTTTTAAAACATAACACTAATCTAATTAAATATGATTGAATCAGAATATTTTATATATAAATTTAGTTCAGCTTTAAATTGGCCAAAATAAATTCAAATTTAATTAGCATCACCATGTCTACTTGATAGATTTCCACTTAACATAATTCAAATTCATCTCAACCTTAAAATTTAAAATATCAGTTTAACTTAGATTAACTAGAATCTATAAAAAAACAATTTAAAAAACAACAACAACCAATCTTTTATCCCATTAAGTGGAGTCGGCTATATGGATCCTCCTACGCTATTGGATCTCCTACTATATCATCATCTATATTTAAATAAATTTTATCTTATTTTATCGTTACTAACTAAGTCTTCTGTGGTCTCCCTCATTCTTGATTAATGTGCATATTTGTAATCGTCTCACATCACCTAATTGAGATATTTATTGATCGTCATATTCATACCATCTTAAAATACATCTCTCGGAGTTTTTCCTTAATAGGTGCAATTCCAACTTTTCCTCTAATCTTCTCATTTTTTTATCTGTCCATCTTCATATATTTAACAGCTATAAAGACTTTTTTAGTGTGAACTTTTATAGTGGTATTAAAGTCTTTTAAGTAAAATTTAATAATCATGTCAAGCGAAAGACCTTAGGTCAACAACATAATTTCCTATCAAGAGATATCTTAAAGTTCTATTGCAAAAGAAATTATTTCTCTAAAGCCTTGTACATGACAAATGTCATGATACTTCTCTTGAACTAACTATCAAATATAGATGTAATTTCTAATTTCACTACGTCATTTCATTATGAGAAGTTTAGTCGACCTGGTGAGATTGTATGTGCCACTAGGAGGTGAATAGCGCAACAAAAATAAATTTGAGTGATCAAAATAATAAGCACAACAAATATATTAAATGCTTTTATATTGTTAATGGAAAAAAATAAGTGTGGTAAAGAAAAAAAGCAATAAAGAAAAACAAAAAGATTTATGTGCTTCAGACCCTGGTTCTCCGTGGCCTATGGACTCATAAGCCTTCTAGAGGTGGAGACATTTGCAAATGATAATAAAATGTAGTAAAAGACTTGTAAAAATATGAAGTCTGTAGGTAAAGACCTTAAATAAAAAAGAAAGTCAACAAAGTTAACAATAAAGGACACTTCAAAGCTCAGACATTGATGAAAGAATGGTTATTCAAGAATTGTGGGTCATAATATACCGCTGTAGTAGTTATGACATTCAAAGCGTCTTTGTTAGATATTAATAGAGTAAGTTGGTCAATATTAGTCAACTGATTCAACCTTAACAATTGATTGATCCACTGTTGTTGAATCCCTAACCACAACGACTGTTGTTCGAATATTACTTTATTCAATTGACTTAAACAGTTGTCAATCATTTGTTTGAGCCCTTAATTGATTGAACTACCTTCCGGTCAACTCTTGATCAACATTCATTGTGGTCTTCAAATACATGACAAATTCCCTTCAATGATGACCATTTCCTCTAACGATTATGTCATTAGTGAACTCCTTATTGGCAAATTAACGAACCACGTAGGTAAGTTTTCAAAATACCCAAATCACGTACTAATACCATTTTTTCCCCTTTACTATTCCCAATCGTGTTACTAGTCCCAATCGATCGCTACAATATAGCAATCGATTCGGATACTATTCATCGACGCATTAAAGTCCCTAATCGATTGCTAGCAATCGATTAAAAAATCCATTTTGTGCTCAAAAAATCACTAATGGGTCAAATAGACATTTGAGGGCATGAATATAATCAGAAAAATTAGATGAACACATAGACTGATGGACCTAGATAGCTCGAAATGACATGAAATCAGATCCAATATATTCATCTTGTTCTTCTGATTATATCCATGCCCTCAAACATAAATTTGACATATTATATTGAGAACATTGATTTTTTGAATACGAATCGGTTTGATTCGTGTTGAAAAAATCATTACTCTCAATATAGTGTCCCAAATTGATGTTTGAGGGCATGAATATAATCAAGAAAACTAGATGAACACATAGGACTTGATTTCATATCATTCCGTGTCCTCTAGGTCCATCAGCTGGTTTTGGCTTTGATTTAGTCGAAACTGATGGATGATGATTAAAAAAATCTGATTCGTATAAAAAAAAATCACTACTCTTAAATAGTGTGCAAAATTGATGTTTGAGAGCATGAATATAATCAGGAGAACTAGACAAACACATAGGACTCATGTCATTCCAAGCTCTCTAGATAATCTGTCAGTTTCAGCGAAATCTGTGCCAAAACCGATTGATGGACCTAGAGAGCTCGGAAAGACATGAAATCAGGTCCTATGCGTTCATCTAGTTCTCCTGATTATATTCATGCCTTCAAACATCAATTTGGGATATTATATTGAGAGTAGTGATTTTTTAACACGAATCAAATCGATTCATATTCAAAAAATCATTATTCTCAATATAGTGTGTCAAATTGATATTTGAGAGCATGAATATAATCAAGAGAACAAGATGAACACATAGGATCTGATTTCATGTCATTTCGAGCTCTCTAGGTTCATCAGCCGATTTGGCCGGGTCGATGGACCTAGAGAGCTCGAAATAACATGCAATCAAGTTCTATGCATTCATCTAGTTTTCTTGATTATATTCATGCCTCAAACATCAATTTGGTCGACTATATTAATAACACTAATTTTTTGAACACAAAACAGGATTTTTAATCAATTTTATTGCGTTGATGAACATTATCCCAAATCGATTGCTATACTGTAACAATTGATAGGGAACAATAGCAGGGGTAAAGATGGTATTGGGTACATATTTGATAATTCTGAAATTAGAGTACAAGATTTAGGTATTTTGGAAACTTACCTACACAGTTCGGTAATTTGTAGTTTCATTATTAGTCAATTGATCCAAATCTATTTGTCACCAAATCTTCTATTTGTGGAATTTTTTACAACTATTATTTCATCACTTGATTGTTTGAACATCATTAGTCGATTCCTTATGATAATTGTCAACTTCTTAGGTAACATCATGTTTAACAATATGCTTAAGTCAATTGAACTAAAATCAATCAACTGAAGCCAAAATAAAAATTTCTATTTGCAATTTTTTTTTGCCTTAAATAAACTCCATGGTCGACTAACTATATCAGTCTATAGAATATGGCTATTCGACTGAGTCATTGACTTTGACCCTAAAACACATGTTTGTAATGCCTAAGTGAGAAAACTACCTGCACCCGAAAATGTAAGTCACTCATAGTTTCTCATGACTCACATGCCAAAAGTTCACCTTCAGGACTTCTTGTCTTCCAAAAGGTCAAATTTAGAGTCTTCCTCATCTACCACACATTTGATCAACCTTGACCTATCAAGACTTCTCGACTTTTAAAAGACCTCACTTCTAGGTGTTCCTTGTTATGTGATTGACTTAGTAGGATTTCTTATTTGCAAAAGGCATTGCTTCTGAGTCCTCCTCATCTACTAACTTAACTCCAGTTGAACTTCTAAAATTACCAACAACTACGGGACTTGTGTTTTGCCAACTTGAACCTTTGCTCCTGCAACGAAAATGTAAGTAACATGCACTTGACCTAGAATATGAATAATACAATATGGACATGACTTTTAAGTGTTTGCCAAATACATAAAACCACTGGATATGATTGCACCATTAGATCTCATTGTCAATCATCTAGGTATAACCATGTGGTATATATTGTTAATCAATTTCACTCAAATCCTAGTGTACTATCCTAACAACCTTCATCTCATTATATGTCATCTTTACTTGGGTACCATAGAACTCTTCTACTATAAATACCCTAAGAGTGTGTTTGGTTCAGGGGTATCGCAGATGACCAAGGTTATCCGCCTATGGTAATCCAGAATAACCGTGTTTGGTTCAAGGTTTTTCTAGATTTCAAAATTTTTCGAGATTCTGAAATGTCAGCAAACGTCATCAATCTCGGCATCGAACCCGGAATCAGAAAACCATGGGTCACCAAAGGTTTTTCTCAATTTCGGAGGTTAAGCATTTTTTTTTCAAAATTACCCTTGGAAGGATTGGAGAGTCAAATCCCTAATGTCGAAGATGATCAAGCTCGTTTCTAGCGACGGTCAAGGGATCGAGGTGGAGGAGGAGGTGGCCCTCCAATCGACGGCCATTGAGGACATGCTCGACATGTTGACGGCGCCATTCCCCTCTCCCTCGTCCACTCCAAGGTGCTTAGCCAGATCCTCGAGCACTATCGGAAGCACGCCACTGGCAATTCTTCTCTCTTGTCGCCCACCGCCTCCTCCGACGATTCCTTCTCCTCCTCCTCCTCCTCCACCTTTGCCGCCGCCTCCTCCAACGATTCCTTCTCCTCCTCCTTCTCCTTTGCCGCCTCCTCCTCTGGCACTGCCTCCTCAGACAACTCCTTCTCCTCTTATTGCATCTCATCGAAGCCTGTCTCAGACCCCGTGCTCAGTTCTTGGGATAAAGAGTTAGTCAAGCTAGACCCATCCTCCCTGTACGAACTCCTCATTGTACATACTAAAGAAGAAGGCAGGAGGTAGCAGCAGTGGTAGTGGGCGACAAAGGTGGCAGTAGCAGGCGGTGGTGGTTAGCAGCGGCGAGCGATGGGCAGCAGCGGCAACGCCGCGGCAGGAGATGGCAGCAGCGGGCGACAGCGGCAAGCTGTGGGCGAGTGGCAAGTGGGTGACAGTAGGAGAAGATGACGAGAGGGCAGAGGAATTTTTTGTTTTTTTTAATTAGGTATTTGATTAAAACTATCTATAAAAAATTCTAAATTATAAAAAAATATCTAATTTTATTTATTTATATATATATATATCACTATTAATAATAATATTATCATTATTAAATCATGGATAACACGGTAAAATATCACACTAGATTATGTACTAAAACTTCCAAACAAACGAGGTTTTATTGTATTACCAAAATTGAACTAAACAACCTCTAGTTATGTTTCTTTCCCCATAACCTTAGTTATGTGATTACTATTAGGGGTGATCGCGGATCGGGTTGGTTCGGTTATTGGGATAAAAAACTATCCGGCCCTACTAGATCGAATAATGTAATATCATGACCCTACATCCGACCCTATATCCGGCGGTTATTATGTATTAAATATCCGATGGGTTGTCAGTTATTTGGATATCCGACCCTATATCCAATGAAATATAAAATATAAATATAAAATAATAAAAAATAAAATATTTTAAAATGATAATAGACATTACTCATTACACGTTGTAGTAGCTAATCGTCAATAGCTGCTACAACGTGTAACAACTTATCGGCAGTAGCTACTACAACGTGTAGCAGTTTATCCGCAGTAACTACTATAACGTGTAACAACTTATCGACAGTAGTTGCTACATGTAGGGGTGATCGCGGATCGGGTTGGTTCGGTTATTGGGATAAAAAACTATCCGGCCCTACTAGATCGGATAATGTAATATCATGACCCTACATCCGGCCCTATATCCGGCGGATTTTGTTTTTTCGGTTCGGTTCGGGTCGGTATAAGCGGGTTGATCGGTTTGGCGGGTTGACTGCTCACCCCTAATTACTATGCGTGATAACCTAAACCAAACGCACCCTAAGAGTTGAGGGGATTCAAGATTATCGATACATTGGATGTAGAGACATGCTTTGTTCTACTCTCAATTATTGCATTCTTGGGGATTCACTTGTAGCTTGGCAATCGAATAAATCTACAACTAAAACTTAATTTTTTTTATAAATTGTGAATATATTCTAAATTTATTTCTAAGTATAATTTTCAAAGCTCCTAATATTTATAGACAAACAAATTAATGACTTTAAGAAACATTAATATTTTTAATTAAATTTAAAATTATCATTCTAACTTGATTTCCAAGACTATTTTCTCAAGAATAAATAGAGTCGGTTCTATAACTTAAAAGTCATTTTTTAATTATATAGTTTTAACAATACAAAATTCTTTAAATAATTGTAGAAACCATGCGTGCAAAATAAGTTCTAATTGTTAAAATTATTGAAACCAATTTTTTTTGGAATTATTATATTTGAATAAAACTAAATTTTAGAAATAAGTTCTAATTGTCAAAATTCTTTTAAACAGTACGAATGCTAGTCTCCACAATCACTCTATAGTATATATTCTAGAAGTTTTAATACTTTAAGAGAAATTTTAAAGTTAGTAACTTTTTTAGGATGTACAAATTTTTTAAATATTCAACAACTAATCTACACCCAAATTATTAGATTAACATATAAGTGAAATTGATAGTATTCTACAGGGTTGTTAAATTTGACTTTTAGATTTATTGTAAAACCATTTTTATTTTAAAAAAAAAAAAAATACAAAATTAGAAAACTAATCAACAAAGAACCTCAACATTGGTGTGAGTAATTAGTTAGTTCTCCTATAAAAGAAGGTGCTTGAGTGTATTCCTGAATCCTGAGAAAGGATGCTTCTGAACAAATTGTAGAAAATTGGGGCTTTACTTCCCAATTTATATTGGGAAAGGCAAAGGAACAAGGGACGTCAGGACCTTATCCTTTTTGTTTTACAGAGAAAATGAGATCAAACCTAATGTATAAATTATAAAAGAAGCAATAACCTAGCCCGATTATTATAGAATGAAAAGGGAAAAAAAATAAATCTAAATCTAACATGAGAAGATGCATGGAATACCTGGCAGATGTCACAGCGAGGGAGCTTGGTGGAGAGGCAGTCCAGTCGAAGCCTTTGATGCTTGCTTGCCAGCTTGTTGGCTGCGTGAATCTCCACGTCACAGGCGACGCAGAGTGCTGCCTCGTCGGCGCAGCATATAACCGCTGCTTGCGCCTTCTCGCACACATCACACTGGATCTTCATCTCCCTGGCTCACTATCCAAAATGTGTTCCCCCTTTCCTTGACGAAACCTCTTTCAAATCAGTCTCCAAGACCACGATCCCCAACACAGAAAACAACAAAGAAATTGCAGAAGATGAAGGGATTAGCGAGAAACGCGTGGTGCTTACCTATCAGCGGGAGGAGATAAGACTGAAGCAATTGAATCGAAGTCGATGGAACACTGAGAAGCAGTGCGGCGAAGTTGTGGGTCATGCTCGAGCTTCCAAGTTGTGGACGAGGACGGCCATCGAACTTGTGGCCAGGAGTGCCTCCTCGCTTTATTTATTTTTTAAATAAACAACAATAATAAGTCTTATCCGAAATTAATAAAATTAAATTATTATTTTATAAAAAAAATTCTCTATTAAATCATTCTTAATTTTTAAAATTATTTTAATGGATGAATTATTTCTAGTCGGTTTCGAACCCTAATTATATGACTGATCGACTGGGCTCTGTCACTGACTGTATGAGAGCATTGGAATAAGTTATTATTTTTTATTTTTGATAATCCATCACTTTTATTTCCTTCCACACTTCATCTATTCCCTTTGGTGGCCCTCTACAAATCAACTCTCTTAAGTAAACAGGGCACTAATCTCATGTTAATTTAGGTGGACATGCTCAAATCATAACTTTAATATTATGAGTATAGATTTTCTAGTTCGTATTTAGTAAATCAGACATTGATTCATTGTAATGATTAGAGAGATTCAATGATCTTCACATACTAAACATATAAGGACCATTGAATCTCTCCAATCATTACCCTTGGTCTAAAGAGAGATCAAGATAGACGGAACAGAGGATCTCATCTGCGATCCTACGACACTTGAATTCATCTCCTCCTTAATTCATGGGATGCCCCCCTCCCTCTATCTATCGGTGTGCTCCCTTTACCTGCAAGTAAACAAGCATCAAATTATGAGTCTCGGTCGGATTGAGTAGAGTCGAGTCAAACCTGAATTAGGACGGTAAATAAATTTACATGAGCTCAAGTCAATCTAAGCTCAACACGATATATTTATGCAACTCAAGCTAAAGTTTGTTCGAGTACGTAGAGTTGAACTCGAGTTTGATATTTAATTATAGGTTTAAGCTTAAATTTTTTTATTTTATTATTATTTTTTACTAAATAAATTAATATATAATATATTATAAAAAATTATATATTATTTATTAATTCGTTTGGCTCGAAAAGCCACCCATCCAATAATAATGAGATTCAAGCTCAGCTCAATTTTTAATTAAGTGGACTCGAGCTCGATCAACTTTAAATTCGAGTTGAGTTTTGACCGAACTACTAACTGCGCCCCGTGAACAGCTTGACTTTTCACGTCTATCCTCGACGGACACCACAAGAAACTCCATCCGATTCGCTTAATAGGGCATACCGATTACAAGGGGCGGCTGATCTTGATCGGACGGTCGAAAAGACAAACTGGAGAACGTCCAGCCGTTTATTCTGATTTTCTCCGTCGTCGAAATGTGAGATGAGACATCATCGTTCCTTCGCAGGTTTCCATCGTTTTTCCTCGCCGCGAGCACGAACAGGAAAGGAATGCTTTGTCTCGTCGCAGTCGCCTTAAGCTTCGTAGGCTTAGCGACCTTGATCGTTAAATTCGCCAAGGCAGATGGTTGATCCGCTGCCTCGATCCCATGTTTCCATCTTCATTTTTTAAATTTAGGAATTTGTTTAATTTTCCGCGATTTCTTCAGGAGATTTTACGGTGACGTCGAGGGGTCCGCCAAAGCGAGAAGAAGTGGAAGGCAAGGTAAGTAATCATATCAATAGCTACTAATTTATTGTCTGATTGACACATGACTGTGTGCTATTCTGTTGCTTTTGTAGGTTGTGTGGATTACAGGCGCAAGCCGTGGGATTGGTAAGCGGATTGTTCTATTTCATTATATTTTACCTATTCCCCCCTTATTTTAAGGTTTTTTTTTTATTTCTGTTAATGGATTGCTCGCGTTCAGTTTCATATGTCGATTCAGCGATGTAACCTTTTCCTTATCATGCTAATTTGTTTTCCACTGTGAGTTAGGCGACTTAGTAGTCGCCACTATCCTTGTTTACTTTCAGAGGAATAGGTATATTTCTTTTGGTTGGGCTATTAGCTGACTGGTTTATCAAGTGCTTTGATAGCAAATCAATACATGGCAACATATTTCAAAGCTCCTATTGACAGCTTATTGTCCTTCTGTTTGAGGGTGCTGAACGATTTAAATAAATAAAAACTACGCAGCAATTATGAAACATGTGAAGCTTTGTGGAATAAAGTGTTCCATTGAATACCATTCCATCACTGTAAAAAAGTGTCATGCTCATACCCCTTGTTGACCTTAATCACAGAACAAGGTCTTGCTTAAGAAAATCTAGGGAGCTTTCATCCTTCATTACGGCTAAAGAAGCATACAACTCCATTTTGAGATGCCTCTTTTCCGTACTAGCAATTGCGACGTTTCACCAACCTGGTTCACATATTTGTACATCTAAAACCACAAATATCAGAAACAACTGATTCCATTGTTTTGACCCAGAATGTTGTTGCAGCTTCTCACTCTTCATAAATTGGATTTACCATTCCTATGATTGTGAGCTTATATGCAACTTGAAGAATTTTACAATATGAACTGTGGCTTTGTTATTGTCAAGGGATGCTCAAGTTCTTCCTTATTTGCCTTGCAGTCTGAATTCATAATTTTTTGTATTTCGAAAGCCACTAGGTCTAAGATGTTTTTGTTTAAAAATTTTAGGGGAAATTCTTGCAAATCAATTTGCTGGTTTAGGTGCAAAGGTGATACTCTCTGCTCGAAATGCATCCGAGCTTGAGCGGGTGAAATCTGAAATCATCAGTAAGTGCATTTGTTGATATCTTGTGCCTGTAACCTAACATTTGGATCTCTCTTGAACAATACTAAGAATATCTAAAGATTGGCAGGCCCACATAGTTGTATTTTAGCTTAGCCTCATGTTTTATCCTTTCTCAAAGGTAAATACCCAGCTAGTAGCATTGAAGTATTGCCTTTGGATTTGGCATCGGGTGAGGAATCCATCAAAGAAGTAGTAAAGAGGGCAGAATCCTTGTTTTCCAATGCTGGTGTTGATTTTATGGTTCACAATGCAGCCTTTGAGCGTCCTGTGAGTGAATTCCTTTTTCCATAAATTCATATTTGATTTTGGTGAAATCCTCCTAAATGAAAACCTGTTTGAGTTATTGGATGCACTATGCTAATGCTTGCAAATTAGCATTGATATTCCAATTCTAATTGTTTTATGGATATAATGGCAGAAAAGAAAAGCTCTGGATGAAACTGAAGAAGGACTTCGAGTAGGAACTTCCCACCTTATTTTGCTAATTTTTCTGATGTCGCCATGTACTGTCACTGAATGCACTTTGTGTTCTTTTAGGCCACCATGAACATAAATGTTTTGGGGACAATAACTCTCACTAGCCTTCTTGCACCTTATATGCTTGAAAGAGGAAGAGGCCATTTTGTAGTGGTATGCTGAATGGTGTATCTAATCAGACTTCAAGTCTTATTTCTTTTATTCTTCCTTGATTACTTACAATTGTTCATTTGTAGATGAGTAGCGCAGCTGGAAAGTGTCCTGCACCAGGCCAGGCTCTATATTCTGCTTCCAAGCATGCTCTAAATGGATATTTTCATAGTCTGCGTTCTGAGGTATGGTTCAAATTATACATTTCTGGTTGAGATCTAATCTTGCTATTTGCTGACCCTTGTTCTCCACATGATCTATGCTGTCCCCTTGTGGCAAAGTAATGCTGCTCACTAGTTTTATTTAGACAGTACCTGTTTTTCTTGTCTTTTCTTTCTGATGCCATCTTGCTTGTTCAACATTTATCCACTTATTATGCGTTATGATTGCTTCTCTTATCCACATAATTATAGAAATACTGTATGCTGTATTGTACCATTGCATCTGCCCTTGAGTTTCCCCTGCCTTTACCCCCTTTTTTCTCTTTAATATGGCAGCTGTATGACAAAGGGATTAAGGTAACAGTTGTCTGTCCTGGGCCAATTGAAACATCAAAATCTTCTAACGTAAGTTCATCAGCAGAAGGTGGACTCAAGGAGGTTTGTCCTTTCCCAGAGTATGCAATGACCATTATAACTTTCTTATAATATAAATAAAACACACAACTTTTTATATCTTTAATTAGATTTTTTTTGCTGAGTGAAGCATTGGCTTCCCTATAAACTACCAACTTATTTCGAGGTTGGAGTAAAAAAGAGATGTCTCTGGATGTCATTTGGAACAGTCACCCACTAAAGCGTTTTCTTAAACTTCTGGTGGATCTTTATTTGTCTAATTGTTTATGGAACTTTTTGTCAACAAATCAAAAAGAAAAATGGAGGGGTTCAGTATGAAATTTATAGGTTCTTTAAATTTTCATGGGCGTATAATCTTGCATCTGGCATTTCTATATTTGACAGAAGCGTGTGTCATCGGAAAGATGTGCTGAGCTGACAATTATTGCTGCAACACATGGGCTTAGGGAAGCCTGGATATCATATCAGGTTTTTTTTTTTTGTTTTTTTTTCTGTGGTAGAGTATTTCCTTTTAATTTCCTTGAACCAACAGTTAACTCATAAGACCAATAAATGATGTACTCTGTGTTGTTCAAACTTTTTTTCTTGAAATTAATTTTTAGATGAACGTTAGAAAAATATCATCTCATCTTTGTCCTTCTCGTTAGTTCTCTGTGATGTGTTTTGACCAATTTATGTTCTATTATACAGCCTGTGCTTTTTGTAATGTACTTGGTGCAGTACATGCCAACCTTGGGATATTGGTTAATGGATCGGGTATCATCTTTTACTCATCTAAATTTCATATATCCATTTACTTTGCCATTCCCTAAGTTTGTGCTTTATTTCATGTTTTTATTTTGTCATTCTTGAAAAATGAGTTCATCTGAAAAGTCTATGCATAGAATACTTCACTGAACAAGTCCTAAATCAGATCTTTAGGGTGAAAACAATAATAGCTAGCTTGAAGTCATGAATAGGGTAATTATGCTAGTGCTCCTTAATCTGTCGGGAGGCATAGATTAATGCCTGTCCTGCACTGATTGTGATAATGCTGATTGAATTTGCCTTCAAAATCTGTATTTTGATAGCCTCAATTTCCATAGACAAGCATACTGTCTGCCAGTAGATAGTGCTATTTGTGAATGATAAATGACATCAATAGTAAAACTCAAGCCCTCTATAGTTGCTTTGAGTGTTTGGTGGTTACTAGCTCTGAAAATAATTCCTCCAAGCTTGCAAATTCAACTGCATACTCTACCATATTGTGAGACTTGCATGATGTGCAAGAATTCCTCTCTGAGAATCCATAAACATTTCAAGATGGAACTTCTCTTGGAAGGCTTCACAGTAGGCTACTGATGCAATGGGCACCCATCCTACTCTCATGGCGTTCTTCATGATTTCCCATTAGGTTAAGGTAGCTTCCACGCAATAATAAGTGGCAAAAACACCTACTCTCAGCAACCAAGTTCTCTGAACTCTCCTATATTATCAAGCAAGTCATGGATTGCTAAGGGATTGAATCCTCCTTTGATTGAACTAAACTTGTTTGGAAAAACACTTGAACTGCATGAATCTTGCTGCTTCACGACCACTCCCACAGGCTCCATTGACAGGGCCAACCTTTACGTTGGACATTACCTGGAATTGTATAGGTGGAAGGGAATAAGATAATGACACAGGAAAGGAAGCAACAATTATACTAATTGTAAAATAGTGAAACCCCCACTTATACTCTGAGACATATTGCTGCATGTCTGGGATCATGACATCCAAAAAACCAAAAAACTTGAGAAGCGTAAGATAATAACAACTCGTCAATAGAGAACAACTGAAAACATTAAACCTAAGCAATGATTCCAATTGAACTGTCGTGACACAAATGGCTCTTGGTACTATTTGTCAACCATGATAATTCCATCATCATCACCTATGTTAGACAATGGTCCATGTGAAAAGGCATTATAGAATGCATGCATACAACACGACCTAAAGTCAACCATCTATGCTGACCATATAATAGCAAGTGTAATCTTCATAATTAAGTAATTGAATGACTTAAATGTATTTTCAATATGAGGGGTTTGCGAGTACAAATAAAAAATAAATAAATACAAGCAAATAACTACTTAGAGAAACATCTAAATAACTTAGCTAGCAAAAGTAAAGAATAAAACAAATGATAAGTCCTAATGTGCAGCAAATAAATCTCTAGGAGAGTCCAACAGCAGTACATGTCAAACTAATACAACATAATGTTGTTATGTATAAATAAAGTGAGCGATAGCATAACATGCAATTTTAATAGAAGCGTAACAAGTATAGTAGGGAGCTTTAATGTTTCAAACTAATGGCACCATGGTCAGTTAGCTTTATGTTTTATAAGCGAGATTGAGCATGACACTTGTGTTTCCCCTTTGCTTTTCAAAGGAGAGTTACTCTGTGTATGCTCATACGGGTACCTATACTAACACATAATCCATAAATTCATCAATGGTTGATTGAGTGCAAAATATTGATGATAATAACAATCAAGTACCTATGACGCGATCAACGAGCTAATAGGGTTGTAAATGAAGCGGACAAGTTTGGTGTTCGGTTCAATAAAGCTCGTTTATATTCGTTCAATTGCAAAAAATATATATAAAAAATAAACAATCTTGAACACGAGTGAGCTTGGGTTCGTTAACGTCCATGAACTATGTTTGTGAATAATTTATGAACAAAATTTACTTATTGACTTATATAAAATTTAATTGCCAAAAATAGTATGTATGCAAAATGTTCGTGAATAATTTTGTAGATTTTTTGTTGTGTTCTTCTAAATATAGTATTCGTAATATGTTAAAAATAAAGAAATAGTATAAATTTCATCAATAGATAAAAATTTAACATAATTTATAAGAATAACAACGTTGATAGTTGAGTTCGAGCTCGATAATATTTTTTAATAAACAAGTTTGAACAAGTTTGATAAATAAATAAACTAGTTTGAACATAGCTAAGCTTTACTCGGCTCATTTACTCCCCTACTAGCTAGTAAGAGAGTTAAAATAATTACACAAGCTTCCAAATGTGTTTCTTCAATTTAGCTTGTAACAGAAGGTATATATGTCATTTTATGTACTAGTAGCAATGATTTGATAGTACCAAAGAAAGCATTAACATCAATAACATCAAGCCTGATTATAATACTATGCAAGTGAATATAACTTAAGCAAGTATTAAGCATAAAATAAATAGGGCATGCATATGAATAATGGAAATATCATAAGTATCAATAGTTTTGAAAGTAATGCAAGCATTAAGAGTAGAGAATGTCAAAAAGTTCTTCCTTGTAGAATTTGGATTTTCAACCATGACCCCTAACAATTTGTATGTGCTTAACCACTACCACCACTCACAAGCAAAATCTGACTAACACTCCAATTTCCCTACGGATACGTCAAAATTCAGTTGCAACGCATAGAATTTACTGTAATATGTAAATAGAAGGTTATGGGGCCTAACGGGCATCATTCAGATGCTAAACAACTCTCTGCACCAGTACAACAGCTATAAGGGTCATAAACTCTCCTTAAACTCAGAAAACTCAATAATCAACCCCCAAAAAATTTATCCTAGGTCTGTCTGATGAGGGACATTAGGACATCAAATCCTTGTTGTTCAGGTTGATAGGCTAAGTTCATGGTTAGTACATCAAATCCTTGTCGTTCAGGTTGATAAGCTAAACAACTGTGAAAGTCAAAATTTCAGGAAAAGAAAAATCTAGAATAACTTGATAATTCCTTTTCTTATTTTTTCTTCATATTTGTTGTTTAATATTAAGCTAAACCTCCTGCATTATTTTTGCAGTAGGAAACAATGTTGTTTATTTTTGCACTTTCCAATGTAACTAGAGACAGTGTACCAGTTTGAGAAGGATCCAATTTGCATATCAACGAATAATGATATGATTAGAACTAAATTTCGCTACATGTATAAATATAGCAATTAAGGAAATTAGTTATGTTCTTATTCTTCATATGGTTATCACTGTGAATATGAGTTCTGAGTTTTGCCTGAATCAATGTGTTTGTAGATTGGTGCAAAGCGTCTGGACGCTGCTGCAAACAAGAAAAGTGCTTACAGTTGGAATCTATTATTTGGTCAAAAGAAATCGATCTGATGGTCTCTCTAATCTAGGAGTTCATTCCTCCAAGAAACAGCTTTACCACATTAAATTCCTGTTAGCTCTTCCAATTTCAATTTCCCTCATTTGCTACAAATTTCTGTATAAACAACCTTTACGATTCAATATCTTTAGTTTTAGTTTATAGGTCTAAGACAACATCATGACTGTGCCCTAACATTGGAGGAGGAAAATCATGTGACCTTTAACAAGTTCGGGTACAATTTCTAGTTAAATGATTTGTTTGGCACCAATGACTTAGTCGAAGTTTGTTGTGTCAAACATCTTTATTATTATGTTAAAAATATCATGTGTTCATCATCTACCCTATGTCCTGTGGCAACTCCTTATTCTCAAGAATATACATACTGCCTGATTTAAGTTTATTTGGTTTACTAAACAATTGTGAGTAATAAAAAGACTAAAGAAGATACATCTTTTGCACATTTAAAAGCGTGGATGAGCTTTATTTCCAAAAAAAATAAACACAAAACTTTGATGCATTTTTGTTTTTTTTTTATAGTTTTTATACATTAGATGCATTCATTGGTGATTTTTTTATTTCTTTTATATAATGTGAAATGTAACGATAAAAGTTATTGACATGAATGACAAGGATGCATACAATACATCTTTTTTTGGATCCCATATTAATAAAAATTTTGTGCATCAGACTCCATTTTATATAATGGGAGCAAACAAGTTTAACCATGTCCATACAAAACAAAATGAAACTTCTCAAATAAGATCTGTCTATGCTTTTTCTAAATAACAATTTCTTTAGTATTTATATCTACATGTATTAGAAAGACAAATGGACAAAAATTAAAACAACCCTTCTTTTTATAAAGATCATGGAAACTTTTAATTTTGCATTAAAAGAGAACTCTAAAATGGCTCATATGATATTTCTAGTAATTCCTTTTCTATTTTATACAGATTGCAATTTCACCATATGATACCATTTAACTAAGCAGAGTTAGGTAGGGGCAATCATTCAGTAAATAACGAATCGAATTAATTAAAAATTGATTTAACCGATTTGATTTTGATTAACCAAACCAAATCGAAGTATTGTTAAAACTAAATTAACGGAACCAAATTAAAAATCAAAATTTATTTAAAAAATCAATACAAAATATATACAAAATTAATAATTGAAATCTGATATGTTTTTATTCTTAAAATAATAAAAATTACAAATAATAATAAATATAAAACATTAAATAAATATTATAAATTATATATAAAGTCTAATAAATAAAATTCAAAATTTATTTTTTTAATAATTTGGTTAACTGAAATTTTTAATACGAAAATCAAAACCAAACTCAATTAACTGATATTTTTAAAAATGAAAACTAAATTTCTGAATTGATTGAATTGAACTTTCAAAATAAATTGGTTCGGTTGATTTTTTTTTTTAATTTAATTGAATAGTTGTACACTCCTAGATTTATGTAACAATTTTCCAGTCTAAATTTTAGAAGTTGAAAAATGATACATAATCGCAATTGCTAAAGATTTTTAATGAAGAATCTTAAAACTTTTAGCTGAGGATTCACTCTCACTAAAAAATGTTAAAAAAAGATTTTGCAAGAGCTTGAAGAATGATTTCAAGAGGTTGAGATTAAGTAGGAAATGAGTTTGAAAAGACAAACGATAGTTATTATATTTTTTCTGTTTCTGTGATAAAAAAAAATCTCCCTAAATTTCCCAATATTTAAATTAGCTATCTTGTATTTAAAATTACTAAATTAAATACTTATTTTTGAAGCTGAAAGGAAGGTGAAAACATATGGGCGGAAGAGTATTTTGAAAAATTAGCGTATGATTTAATAATTTAAAAATAAAATGTATAATTTTTTATTTTTTTTATTTTAACTTTTTATCGGAACAATTAGAGAGGAAAAGAATCTGAAATTGTTTTGGGCCAGCCAATTCAGCCCAATTTATTTGTCATCCGGCCCATAATATTTAAATTAGGGTTACGGTTTCTATGTCCGACATCGGGTCTATATAAACACGCATATACTCGCAAAGGATTGCACGCCTCCTTTCATTCTCCCTTTTATCGTGTTTGCTACTGTTCGTTTTGTCTTCTATTTCTGATCATCTCCATCCATAAAGGTTTATTTTTATTTGTTTTCGTTTGTATTCATCGCTTGTGATCTTTGAGTGGTTATTGATGGGAAGATTAGAAAAGCCAATTTGCAGAGCGGAAGCGCCTTGTTCCTGATGGCGATTTCTGCATTGAAGGTTGGCGAGATCGAGCTGATGGCAGTTCTCCGTGCCACTCAAATGCCCCTTTTTGATGATGGCCTCGAACAAGCTGCTACATTTCTATTTTCTTATGGTTTTCTTTCATCTTATGCTGGATCTCATGGAATCCTTTTTGTCCCTAAATCATCTCCTTGGTACTTTATCTGCTTTTTTTTTTTTAAATAAGGTTTTTTCTGGTTCTTTTTTGGCGATCTGCCATTTTCTCTTGTTCCGATCGATTTGTTTCAAATTTCCTTTGTGTTAAATTCGTTTTCATGTAAGGAACATCTGTGCCGTGATACTGTACTTCATTACTCCGTTATTTCATCTTGATTTTGATGATGAATATAATCTAACTACCCGTTTATCTATTTTTTTTAAAGAAAGGATTTTTTTTTTTTTGGTGATCTGCTATTTTCGCTTGTTATGATCGATTTGTTTCGAATTTTCTTTGTGTTAAATTTGTTTTCATGTAAGAAATCTATACCGTGATTTGTACTTGGTTTTTGCATCTTGATTTTGATGATGGCAAAGTCTAATTGCATGATTATCTATACGATAAAGGAGAAATTTGATGTTTTGAAATGAAATTTGCCCTACGAGGAAGAAAAGGCGAGATTAAGGTCTACGTACCCTAAAATGAGAAAATAAATAAATTTAAGAAAATAAAAACAGGAAAACATGAGATAAAGGATGATTTATTTTTTTAAAAAAAATAGGGCTGACTATTTTAAATTATGCCTTCTTTATAATAAGATTGGTAGTTTCATCAAATACATATTAATTTTGTTTGATAAAGAAAAAAATCTACTATTTTATGTGCTTTAGTTTAACATTTGCTAAAATGATTTTTATTATTTAACATATACTTTTTACAATTTAAAGATATTTCATTGTAAGTCTTTTTAAACTAAATGAGTGAGGACAGTTATCAAAATTATTAGATGACCTCCTTGACTCTTATAGCTAAACTAATAGCATATAGAATGACTCTTTAATTCAACTAAGGAGTTGTATATGTATTCGTTTGTGATTTTTAATTAATTTAAATTCCTATAATATGAATTTTGCTAAAACTATTATAAGTACCAAAACTATTTAAAATTCATTAATGAGAACATCATTGTTCTGTTTAGAAAATATTGAGTTATTTCATGCCTTCATTTTTAATTTTTAACTATAGTAATTCCATATAACAATTTTAATTAATATTATTACATCAGACCTTGATCTTTATTGCTTTAAAATTACAAGCTAGCACACATTGTGTTCTTTGAAATTTATTGAGTCTGTGTTCATTTGTTGATATTGACGGTTTAAGTTTATGTAACAATCTAGAGTACAATAGTGTGCTTGTTTATGATTTTAAATAATTTTGCTACATATGCAATCCATATATTAGTTTTATCTAAATTTGTTATATAAATTTAAATTATTTAAAATGCTTAAATTTTAAAAATGAAAACATAAAATGAATATGTGATATTGGAGGACAAAATGAAATATCCATTAACTTCGTGATATAGAAAAATATTGTTGAAATAAAAAAAACTTATTAAAGATAAAACCCTAATTCATAAAGGGATTGAATTTTAATCCATAACGGTCTTCCAGCATACAAACTCACTCGGTTCTACAATTATAAATTCTTTAAATGAAATTCAGTAGATAATAATAAGATAATTGGCTGACCAAAATTTATCAGACAGAATGTATATTGTACTCACTGACTGCATTATATAGACCAGAAACTGTATAATTTCTTTGAATTATTTATTACCAATAAAATTCTGTAGTACCTTTTACAGTAATTCAATTAATTAAATCACTTAATTTTCTAATGCCGCCTTAAAAAAACAACTGAATGTCCCATTGGAAGCTTTTGTATAGATCCCTGGCTGTGAACAAATCGAGTCTAATTTTGGAATGTTTAAATTTATTTCGATAACCACACAATCCAATGCTAAATGTTCAGTTGATTTACAGCCTTAGATTCCACAGCATTGTAAACTGTTCCATATTTTCGTTAGCTTTTTCATCTCTTGATTTGAATTTATTGCAAGACACACGTACCAACAAAAGCCTTTTGCTGAATTCCTTACAGCTTAAAAGTTTAATGGTAACAAGTTTATTGTACTTTTTCGGATTTTCCGATCACAATCAGTCTCAGCTCTTTACCAAGAAAACTGATCTTTTATTACTAAGAATCATATATAGAGAGAGGCAAATATGACATACAAGTTACAAAGGGCCAGTAGTGGGAGCCTTCTTGGATTATTTCCTGCAAATGAAGGAACTACGGATCAACATTTTTTTTTCAGACAATCAATATGCTAATTACCAAACACATTTTGACTTTTAAGTATTGAAATTTAAAGATTTAGCAAACGCCAAATGTGAGAAACTTGGGATTAGAAACTTGGGAAGTAACAACGGCATGATTCAGCCAAATTTCACATAGCAAAAGGAGAAGAGAAGCATTATTTGATGTTCTAAGGTTAACTGGAGGGTGATAGGTGGATAACAGATATACCAAGGTAGTTTGAAGTTCTCTCTCCATCTGCTCTTCTTTGCAAGTTTCTCGTACATCTTTTCGAGCCGCAGAATAATCTCTGAGAATTTTGGTCGGATTGCTGGTTGCACATCCCAGCATTCTTCAATTAGCCTGCAGCGAGGTCATAAAACAAAATGTAACTTGTTTCATGCCAAAAAATAATTCCTGCTTTAATTTGTTCCAAAACATGAAAGAAAACCATAGAAGCAGATTAGGAATTTGAATAACCAAAAATAAGAACGTCATAAGATATCATTTTAGTTAAGGCCGATCTTTTTTTATATAATTTTAGTTAGAATTTTAAGACAAACTACGAGTTTCTAACCCAGTGGAACTTTCGCAAGATTTCATTAAGGTGCATTTGGAGGGAGAGGGAGATCAAGAGACTTGAAAAGTTACAGGAAGAAAACAAAATGACAAGATTTGAGTTTGTGAAATTTAAGGCAATAGAATCTAGCAAGCAGTGGTAAAGTTGCCTTGTTTAGTGATTAGAGGTGTTCACTATCCTATAAATGGTATTAGAGCCGAGGTTGTCAGATCTTAGAGTAATACATCTAAACTTCATAGTGGGTGAACAACAAGCACATGTACCAACGGTTATCTGATGGAAGAAAATTTAGCAAGCATTAAAGGTCCTTTACTCAGATTTAATAGAAAATCTAATTTTTCTTTGTAAATATTATCAAATATATTGATGCAATAGTGTGTATGTGGTAGTCTAGTTAGCAGAGTAGGGCAAACCATGCATCGGAGAAATTAAAAAATGGAGAAAAAGCAATTAGAACCCACCAGATTATGCTTTCATACATGACGAGTAGCATCATTAATCAAATACAAATGTGAGGTTTTAATGAGCATCTAAACATATTCCAAAGTGTTATCGATGAGTTGGCTAAGCTTGCAGAGATCTCAATGGCAATAACACAAATATTCCTTCAGTATCTAACTTAATGATTTTTTGGTGAAAATTCTTGTAAATGGAAGGCAGAGGAAGGTACTGCTACAGGAGATAATGAGAGAAAAAAAGTTGACATTTTAATTCAAGTGAAAGTGCACAAATTACATAGAGCGAGGAAAAAAAGGGGATAAGTTCAAACCTAGACTTTTGCAAAATGTGCAACATTATAGATGTAAGGCATATAATCACATCCAAAGAGATTATCAAGTAACAAAAGCAAAGATGCAAAACATTGCTCTTATCATCTCAGATGAAAAGAATACACCTTCTATAGCTTGGTATTTGCATTCAACTTGTGTGATCTATGTTTCCAAGAAAGTTGTTTCCATCTCTTGATGCAGGTGCCTAAGATCAAGATCATGACCTTAGAAGATCACTCAATCTTGGAGCTCCAAGGTGTTAGTATAGTGTTTACTTAAAGGAACACAACATATCAAGGGGAAAATGACTTGTGTTCTAAAAATGTGAAAAATGACAAAATAGCAAATTTGTTAGTTTTTTTACAGGTTGAAGGATCCAGGGATCCTCCATGGTTGAATAGTGTTGCATATGGGTTCGACCAAGGTGTAGTTAAGGTTGAGGTTCAAATGAGTTTGGTGGGTGCAGTGGTAGAGCAAGCTAAGAGGGTCAATACCTCACTAGAGGATTACCTTGGAACACCATATGGGCGAACAATATAATGTCAGGTGTAGCTAGCACAGTCGTGTCAAATAAACCATACCATGGCGTTGTTTTGCATAATTTAGCACCATGAGGGCTGGAATTTTATGAGTGCAAAATTTTCACCAATAGAGCATTCCAAAACATAAGGATGTTGTGAGGTGCATTTGAAGACTATGAAAAACCAAAAGACCTATATAGAAAGATTTTGATTTTTTTTATGGTGTTTATTAATGCTAGAAATCAAAGTTTTCACTTTTCTTCATCCATGTTAAGAGAGAAGTCCAGGAAATATTAAAAGATCACTTGTAGAAAGTGCAGACGGTGACTTTGTCTACTTTTGCTCTCATCATATAACTCAGATAGAGACTTAAACTGAACCATGTTAACCTAGTCTTTCTTTGTGTGCTTGTGTTATTCTAACCTCATGTCACCAGTCACCATTGAGAAATTGAATTAGAAGAATAATGCTTCATGGGTTGCAATGTACTAATTTATGTGCCAAGGATAGTTGACACAACACTATTTGAGCATGGGGATTCAAAATACATTTAATACCTGTGTTAGCAACTTTTTATTTTTCAATTATTTCCGATGCATTATCTCTTACATCTAACTATTAAAAAAATTTGACTAAAGCTTTGCATCAAGAAGAAAAAGAATTTAAATTTATAGGTTGCGTCTATTCACCCCTCCAGATGTATGACAATCTCAACAGAAAAACTTTCACTGCATTTATAACACATTCCACTTCATCTTTTAACTAAATCCTAAACTCATGTTGATCACACATCTAATAGCATTTACTCCTTTCTACTCTTAATATCATGCTCGCTATTAGTTCTTTCACATGGGCAAAAGGCACTAGGCAAGCTTTTGCTGATCTATCTGTATCACATTCCTCTGTCATTATGTTACCAATTTCACTTTGAATTTATTATCAATTAGCAATCTTACTAAATCTTTAAACTTCACTACATTATTTACTGATAAAATATTCCCTAGTAGCTATGTTATCAATTAGGATTTAGGGACATGAAAGCCAATTGGCATCAAACATAAGACTTGAAATCTTTACCAACTAGATGTGCCATTATTATTTGCTCTTGTGGTTGAACACCCTCAGTTTCCTCTAGAAATCCACAATCACCTCAGACATTTGAGTCATTCTAATCTTTAGAAAGATAGTTTCAATTTTGACTGATATTAAAATTCTTGAGTTCGAGTAGAATAGTTGGGAAAACATATTTAGTCTATATTTCCTAATAGTTCTGTGAACATGTTTTAGTTCAATATGATATTTATGGTCCTAGTTGAGCTTATTCAATAATTGCTTTTAAATAATTGGTTACTTATATCAGCCTAGTCAAGAAAAATATGAATTTTATTAATAAAAAAACTTTTGAAGTTTACTATTTTTTTCTCCTTTCTGTGATAAATTTTCCTATTGCCTATTTTCACTTTAGGAAGTGATAATGCTAAAGAATATTTTTTGCTTAAGGAATCCTTTAACAACCATCTTGTTCTCGTACATCTCAATAGAATAATATAGTTGAAAGAATGAATTGCCACATTATTGAGACTGCTCATATTGTTCCGAATTTATGTTATCTCCATAATCAAATGTTCTTCACTATCCTATTCCCTCATATACTATCTTTTGCATAAGGTATTTAGGCATAATTGTTTTATGCATCTCCTAGTGCCACCTGAAGAAAGTATGTCTTTCTCATCTATTCTTGATTGTAAATGAGATATTATTGTTATTCTCATGCGTTATGAATAAATCACTTTTTTTTAGTCCACTATTTTTCTAAGAAAATTCCTCATTTATTTCTAAGTGTGTAACTGGGTGCTTCCACTTTTTACACATTTGTCTATTTTATTACCTTTTCAATTAGCACTACATCTTGTCCTAGATCCATCATCTTATTTGAAACCTTACTCGCTATTATGTTATTGTTTCTTCTTTAGCATCACATTCCAGTTGATGTTATTTATCCTATGTTGCATTATTACCTAGCTATTATGTTTTTATTTCTTCTTTAGCATCACATTCTATTCCTATTCCTATGATTGTGTTCAAGGAACTCTCCAATCCAAGGTGAAGACAAGGCTATGGTTAAGCAATTTTAGTGCCTTTGATGACTAAGATTGCTTCAGATCCATATTCTGATCGTCCTTTCATTAATTGGATATCAAAAGATTCATTCACGAGGGTGACATTGCAAAAAAAGTATATATAGAACAACCATGAGATTTGTTGCTTAGGGGAAGAGATTTAATATGCGAATTGAAGAGGCCTTTGAATCATGTAAAATCTCTGAGAGCATGGTTAGTAAATGTAGTTCGGCATTCCGTCAAATTGAGATGATCAAAAGTCTCTCAGATCTATATTCCGTCGTACTTCATCAGAAAAGCATATTCTTCTTATCATTTATATATGGAATTATAGATAATATTGTCATACATGTGATTATAAAGAGACCAAGGCTAAAATACTGTGTTCGTTAACACTTTCAGATCAAGGATTAGGTAATTTAGGATATTTTTTGACATAAAGATGATCCGCTCAAAGCTAGATGCCTAGATATTTGCAGCAGAAATATCTACTTGTTATATTCAAAGAAACTAATATGCTAAGAGCTAAGCCAATTGATACTTCTATGAATTCTAATTGCAAATTGATACTAGAACATGGGGACATTGACTTATCCAGGAATGTCCAGAAGGACTAAATTAAACCGCTTTACAATTGCAATAATTAACATATCATTTGCATCAACGAGTCTATTTCTTAAAGTTTCATGTCATGAACATTTGGAGGTAGCCTTGAGAATGCTGAGATACATGAAGAATGCTCCAAGGAAGGTCTCTTTTATTAAGATTGTGATAACCTTTAGATTATAGGATACTGATGTTTACTGGGTAGATTCTCCAACAAATAAGAGATCAACGTTAGATTATTATGTACTTTTGGGAGTTAATCTAATTCCTTAGAACAACAAGAAGTAAATAGTCAAATCGAGCATAGAGGCAATTAATCAGTAGTTGATTACTGAATTTGCACATGCTCCCAAATGTTAATAAAATTGTACTGCAACAACCAAACTACATTGCAGACAATATCTAATATGTTCATAAGAGAACACAATATACAGAAATTGATTGTCACTTTGTTAAAGAGAGAGCACAATTTAATAAAATTGTCAAATCTGTCACCTATAACAATCAATTAGAGGTTTTACTAACAAAGTCACCAGAATCGAGTATATTACATTTTCATAATATCTTAATCTAAGGGGAGCATTAGCAACCTAAATATAAATAATAAGGATTCACTTATAAATATCATATTACATGCAATAAAATGTAATATTATTGTTACAAATAGTATATTTAGGTAGAAAGGACTAACTTTAAAAAAAAAAAAACCTTGATGCTTCTCTCCTACACTCCCCAATGCTTTCATAATTTTTTGAAAGCCAATTCAGTCACAATGTTATTAATCACAGTTAGCTAACATAAAGTATTTATAAACTTCATAAAGTATGCTGACCATCATAGTCAATAAAGATATGTGAGAAGAGTTGAAAAAAATGCAATTATTTACAGTTTTGTTTATTTTTGCTCTAATCTCAAGAAAAATTCAACTGCAGCTAATTTACTTAATTCTAATATCTTGACTTAAATCCAAGATGCGGAAACCTGAATATGGCACATGAGTCTCTTCTATTAAGATAGTAGACTTACTCAAATAAATCAGACAGATTAGTCTTAGATTTGATCTTTAGTGGTGATGGTCTGTAGTTATCTACGCAAATCATTTTAGCGACTTCTTTGGGAGCCTTGGAGTGGAAAGCTGGAATTCCTTCGATCATCTGAGCTTGCACAATAAAATATTGGTCATCTTAATCAAAGTTACATCTGCATTACATAAGCTAACCTATAAAAAGAGATATCGGACTCAGAATGATACATGCAACAGAACATAGACAGTTGTGAGGTAGAAAATGATTAGCTCTCATATGAAAATGATCATCTCCCCTTCATCATATTTCTTAAATTTCAACATAAAGGGGAAGTGGGGAAACTAGATAGAACTTATTCATAGTCATATATCAAGAATTAAAGTTTGCTGCATTTCTTTCTAAGCTATCTGATCAGAGTAATACTAGGCTTCCATGGATTCAGATGCTCACATACATAAATGCATAAAAAATGTATACTATAGCTGATGGAACAGATGAAAGCACGTTGAAGGCACTTATGGTAACCAAAAAATGATTAACGAGCTTAGACACAGACACATCATAATGGATATACAAGCTCCCATGGAGCAAGGATCATGATACTGAGCCATGTTGGCCGGCATGAGCAGAATATAGGATTCCGCCCGTCAACCGACACCAAAATTTTTTCGGCACAAGCACTGAGTGGAGCCGCAAGGCAACGAGATCACGAGGCCACCACGACCTCACAATGGCCACGTGATGTCCTCCGCATGGATGCGAGGCCACCATGACCTCACAGCAGCCTTGCAAAGGCCTGCGCGAGGTCACAAAGTTGTGGCGGCCATGCACACTAAGTTTCCTACCACCACAAGGCTCACCTTAGAGATTGTTAGTGTCAAAAATTAAATTCTCTCGTGTAGGTGTGTGATGTTCAAACATTGGGCCAAACCTAGGACTGGCCAAGCATTTGGGAAGACTCTTTCAAGGTGGGTGATGTTCCTACAATTGGATATTGAATTATGGAGTAACTAATGTATTAATTGGGATTCAGCCCAATTTTATTGAGCAGGAGCATGCTGTCATAAATGGTCAAAGGAGCTAAGAGGTGAATTACAAGTAAAGAGCAGAGTTATTAGGTGGGGGAAAACTTATGAATGGTGAAACCAAAGTTAACACAATTAAGCTAAGTAGGAAGGCATTATGGAAAATCAAGAGGGGAAGAGATTGTTCTATTATATGATATTTCATTTAGGTATGTTAGACAATTTAATCAATTTGCAAGTGGTGCAAAGTGTTGAAAATTTGTATTCCTATTTGAACGTGGTGAACATGGTTGTTATATATACCTGAGGTGGTATATAGTCAACCGTATTGTTAGTTGGAGTTGTGCATTTTATAAGATTAGTTATTGTTGCATGGCAGATGATAATGATCTTAGTCCACACTTTGGAGGAGTGATCTCAAGCATTATTAATAGGCTTCGGCAATCTATAGACTATATTATGATTTATGTCGTTGCACCAGAGGAATGATCTTGCATGTTATCGATGGGCTTCGACAGTTTATATATAATATTTAGACTATGTCTCAAAGCTAGACAAGTAATCTCACATGTTACTGGTGGGATATTGCCATTTATATACAATATTAGGACTATATCCTGACATTAGAGTGATCCTGAGTATTATCAATGTTTTTCAATCATTTATACATTATACTAGAATTATATCTTCGACTGGAGGAATGATTTCACATATCATTGATGAGTTTCAATGGTTCTATATGCATATCATACTTGAGCAAACAAAAGTATCTTGAGATAGATATAATGGTGAATTGTTTGAGAACCTAGCAATCAATGTATTTGTGGCCCTTGGCTAAGGAACAACCCATGATATTCTTACAATGTTAACCAAGGTGCCCACATTGCAAACTTAGTAGTGTAACCATTCAATCAATGCAGATCTTCAACACAAACATCTCTTAGAGGAAGGGAATAATGGAAATGTGGAGGACAAAGAGGAGTGAACTAGGGAAGCAATTGGGTGTGAAAATTAGGAGCACTCGAGAACATATTGGCTCAAACCAAGAAGGTGAAATTACTTGCTGATCTTCCAGAATGGAATGAAACTCAACACAGACTCCAAAGATATTCTACTTTCTCCAAACCAAACACCAGTTAGTGGGGGAGGAGAAGGGCGATGATGCAAGGGGAGGTGTGAAGGTGGTTGAGGATGGCAATGGGGCACGGAAGGGAAGAGGGGAGCCATGAGAGAGAAGATGGACCTTTATCAGTTATCCTATTTAATCATCATTTAAGCCCAAAGGTCTAATAGAACAAGTCTTTAATAGATAAAAGTTTTTTTTAGGAATTAACACAAAAAAAGATGACTGCATAGTTTCAAAAAGCATTAGTATGATTTAAATAAGTTAATACTTAAATAAGCTGCAAGCTATTAGTGGGGTAACTTTAAATTTTAAGTCAATATGATAAAATTTAAATGGTTTAATTGAATCACATTTTAACTGCATATATTCTATTCAGATATATGTGGTAGCTAACAATTCCCCTTCAAACTTTGCCTAGGCGAATACATATATGTGGACAAGGCAATTTTTTCTAAAACCATGGTTAACTACCAAAAAGATGCAAAGTCTAACAAGATGTTGTTAAGCAATCAAAGTTATAAGGTTTTGCAACCGAAGCTATTATGTCTTGCACAGACGCATGTGCAAGCCAAGTAGGGGTTTTCTAAAAACATAGTTAACTGATAAAAGATGTTATCTCAAAGAGGCAATCAAAGTTATAGGGTTTTGAAGATGAATATGTCATGTAATCCAACAAGTTAGATGTGCTATCTAACGAACAAGATTGAGTGCAAGTAACAAAATAACCCTAAAACATTATCTATGGGAGTATGTTGTCAACCAAGTATAGTATTCACCTACTTCATTATATGGGAATAAAGAGTAAATTAACTTAGATGGATCATAGAATACTACAGACTTCTATTACGAAAACAACTTCAGCAATACCCATCATTCAAGTTCATTGAATTGTAGAACATTTATACGAAAAGCCTAAGGATTTGTACCACGGAACATTTATATGAAAATCTACAGCAAGCATTTAGTTTTTAAGTTTTGAATAAGGTTTAAGTTTCAATCTTGTTCCACGTATCAATTAGTAAGTAGAACAATAAGTCTCATCACCAACTCAAAACAATTTTTAAAACTGTAGTTTACCAAACCACACCCTTTGTAATTGAAAATGACTAAAAGGAATCTCTATAATCTTTAACCAAAAAGCCTCTATCTTCCCAGAAATCCTTGATTACAGGATGAAAGTTATTTCACAAAATAATTATTAAATTTTTCATCAAGATAATAAAATATCAATATTGTACTTAGGGTACCTACAAGCAGATAATAGTCAAAATATTTATTTTAGAAAGCACATGAAGATTTGCAAATCCACTTGAACTTTAAAAATTAATACAAAATAGAACCCAAACTCATCTTAGAGTCAAATCAATATGTTCTACTTAGGGTGTCTAAAATTTCATAATAATCAAAACCAATGATTTTGAAGGTACAAGCTAATTAGTGAATTAGCTTGCACTCAAAAAATACCATAAAATATGCAGAAATTGTTTGAAATTTAACCATTACTAAGAATTAGACACCTTAAGTAGAACTTTATTAGGATTCCTTGTGTTCTTGAAAGTCAATTTTAATATAAAAGCATTTGATAAGATAATTTGTAATCCACTCTCATTTATTTTTGTCAATTTTATATGCACAAGATGATTTGCTAATCAGTTTGGATCAGCATTTGATTAGTAGAATGTTGATTTTTTTAAATGCCCAAAAGAGTTTATTTTGATAAAAAAAAAAATCAACCACAAGATGCTTTATAAAAAAAAATTGGCACCTACTGTCTAAATTACCAAAGTGCAAGTCAATTTGCAAAGTCTTTAAAATAAAAGATTCTAGCCATTATGAACTTCTAAAATTCTACAAGTAGAGTAATATATTTCTTGTGTCCAAAAAGTTTTTTTTTGATGAAAAATATGACTAAGTTGTTTTGTAAATTGGATTTTGAATCACTCTTTGTCAACTCAAACTTGCACCTTGACAATCAAAGATTTTGATTTCTTAAGTCCAAAAATTTATTTCGGTGAAAAACATGACCACAACTTGTTTTGATAAAACAACTTGTGCTTCTATTATCAAGAAGATTATGGGAAGAGGGACACTTTTCTTTAGTAAAAAATGATCATAAAGGCATCTTTTGATCACTCTCAATAAAGAGCATGGTTAAATTTCCCAAAAGGAATTGCTCAAGCATTTTTGCCAAATTATTTTTTGCACGGACTCAATCAAATGAGAGATTTAAAACAAACCTCAAAAAGAATGAAACTGAAGGAGAATGCATCAACGCTTCTATCAAATGTTTCATTGTTGTACAGCTCTGGTGCTATGTACTGACCTACAGTAAGTAGAAGATATCATTTAGAATTACAAATATCAAATATAAGAAAACGGAGAACATAGCTGCAATTTCAAAATCAGCTTCCATTAACTATGTTGAAGTATGTAACATGATTCTCCAGCACTACAATTCACTAGTTCCTACAACAGTTCTTGTCTAATTGTTGGGGGTCAGTTACTGCATTTGAGATATTTAACAGTAGAAACTCCAAATGGATCACCAAATAATCATTTAAGCATATGAAGCTTGATCAACAATGCTCTTCCAATAATGCCTAGGCTAAGATGACTCAGCATAATGACATGGAAATATATTTTAAAAGTCAATGTCTACCATGAATCTCTATAAATACTCCTGTACAAGGTTGATTGCATGGAGTGAATAGGTACTCAAAGATAGGAGAATCAGATTTCATTGTCAATTAGAAAGTTATAAAAGTGTATAAGAAATATAGCAGCAAGATATCATCACCAGTCAAGCCTAAAGTTTCTTTTACTTTTGTAATTAATTTTTATTTGACCAGAAAAGAAGAGGGCATCGCTGAGAATCAAATATTTAGGTTAACATAAAAGGGGGCGTTTGGTTCTTTCCTAGGAATAGGAATAGGAATCGGAATGGGAATGGGAATGGGAATCATAGTATTGTGGAATATGGGAATGAGTATTAGCATGAATATCACTCTTAAAAGTAATGTTTGGTTAGTTGAATATTTTTTATCAGAATAAATCCAAATTTTCTTTTTTACACTTAAAAGGAAAATAAAATAAAAAATATGATGTGAGAGAAAAATATGATGAGAGAGAAAGTATAATGAGAGAGAAAGTGTGATGGGAAAGAATGAAGAGAGAGAAAGTGCGATGAGAGAAAATGAGAAAAGAGAGTGTGATGGGAGAGAGCATGATGATAGAAGATGAGAGAGAAAATATGATGAGAAAGAAAATATGATGAGTGAGAAAATATGATGAGAGAGGATGAAGAGAGAGAAAGTGTAATTAGAAAAAATGGGGAGAGAGAATGTGATAGGAGAGATTGATGAGAGAGAAAGCGTGATGAGAGAGAAAGCATAATGAGAGAGAAAGTGTGTTGAGAAAAAAGGAAGAGAGTGTGATGGGAGAGGTTGAGGAGAGAGAAAGTGTGATGAGATAGAAAGCATGATGAGAGAGAAAGTGTGATGAGAAAAAAGAGAAAAGAGAGTGTGATGTGAGAGATTAAGGAGAGAGAAAGTATGATGAGAGAGGAAGTATGATGAGAAAAAAAAAAAAAGGGTAAAGAGTGTGATGGAAGAGATTAAGAAGAGAGAAAGTGTGATGAGAGAGAAATTGGGTGATAAAATGAGGAGAGAGAAAATATGATGAGAGAGAACAAGGAGAGAGAAAGTGATATGAAAGAAAAATTAAATAAATATATTTTGATATTTGATATTAAGGGAGAAAATTTTAGTTTTTGGTCAAGGGTATTTTTGGAATAAGGCAATATTTTGATTGTTGAAAATAGAATAATGATTCATTGAAGGGGGGGAGATATGGGAATGAGTCCTTACCCAATTATAAGGATTCATTCCCTTATTTATATTTTCATTCCTATAATCCAAACATCAACAATGACAATCAATGATTGTTATTCCTATTCCTCACTCTCATTCCCCTAAACCAAACGCCCCCTAAATTATGATAGTAATAATGGAACTAAAATGAATCTTGTGAACCATAGTTTACACAATTGTTGGGTCACCTTAAGTATTAACTATTAAATACATAGTTACATATCAAAATTTCTTTAATCCAATGAACATAACTAAAGTTAGTTAATTCCGGACACTTACTCAGCAGGAAAGAAGAAAAGAAGAAAATAAAAAGGGAAAAGAGGAACAAAAGAATGAAGTGGATGTTTTAAACTAACATAAATTCAAGGAGTCATTGTTGATTCAAGTCAATGATATGATCCCCAAATATTAATAATTTTTATATTGATTTGGCACTATTGTATGACTATATGCAGAGCCATTATGCAATCTTTTAGAGAAAAGCAATACAGTGATTCAATTAAATAATTAAATTACTTTGGTTATTGGAGGTCGACCCTCTCGAAGTAATCATTATTGGAGGTTGATCCTCTCGAACTGATCATTCTATCCCCTTTCTTTCATCCTTTTCTCTATTTTCCTTTGAGATAAGACGTGGGTTCCTATCAACTTGGTATCAAAGCGAGGTTAATTTCATATTATGACAAATTGGAGATCCTTGGAATATGAATTCCCTTGTCGGAGAAGTAGAGATCCTACCCGATTTATTTCTAAAGCAAAAAGATATTTTCTCCTGCACAACACATCAAATGATTCAAAGGTGGAGATAGCTTCTTTGCTTCTAGATTAAGAGGCTCTCCGATGGTATCAATTATTTATGTCATGTCATGGATTGCAGTATGGGAGGGGTTTGTAGATGGTCTTCTCACTCGCTTCACACCTCACGAGTATGATAATGCAGATATGAATTTATTCAAAATTCAACAATTACAACAATAGCAAAATATCATAGTTGCTTTCTTCGACTCTTTAACCAAACTCGTGATTGGTTAGAATCAAAATTAGCGAATACTTTTTATTGACAGACTTCATCTTAACATCCAAAAAGCAGTGAAGACGTATTATCCTGGCATGTAAAAGATGCACTGTGCTTTGCACGATTGCAAGAAGAGAAAATCAATGAGGAAGCACGAAGAAATAATAAGTGGTACCGAAGTCATCAATGTACGCAAAAGTAATTATTGATGGATGAACCAATAAAAGATTCAAACAAAGAAGATGATATCAACAAAGAAGAAATACAAGAAGGTGCCAATGAAATACAAAATGTCACTATGACAAAAAATCAATTCATGCCTTAGCAGGATTACAACCTCCACAAATAATAAAGGCAAAAGGATTCGCTGAACAACAATAAGATAGTTATAGAGATAATATACACTTTGATAGCAATAAGAAGAATTTATCTATCATAATCATCGCGACGGCCATAATTGAAGTCATTGCATCTCCACCAATCTCTACTTCCATCATTCAAGTGAACAAAGCAATAATACCTTGTCATCTCCAACAACATCCAACAAATCATGGAGTATTTTTTCATCATAACTCGATTAGGATCCAATGCAAGGCTAAGGGAAGGAAGAGAAAGTATTGGCATGCTCATAAACTTTCAACAAAGACCCAAAATAATACACTTCATTATCAAAGGATTTTTTTCAAACTTAAGAAAGAATCATAAAAGGTCATTTGTTTTCATCCCAAGGAGATTTCAATTGGTGCACCATAAGAAGATATTTTATGCAAATCATCAAAAGAAAAAGATCAACCTTGAGGGCAAGGTAGTTTTGTAGGTCGGTGGAATGATACGATCCCCAAATAGATATTTAAATAACCCCTTCAAAATAGTATCCTTTAGAATAAGTTATTAGATTTGTTATTAATTTATATTAAGTCGTTAGATTTTTATTATTTACCTTTTCAAAATATTAGAATAGGTTATTAGACTTATTAGTAATTTTTATATTGATTTGGCATTATTGTATGGCTTCATATAGAGTCATTATGTAATATTTTGGGGCAAACAACAAAGTAATACATTTGGTTCATCAAATTTGTCTGATAATTGGAGGTGGATCCTCTCTAAGTGGTCATCCTATCCTTTTCTCTATTTCCCTACAAGATAGGGCGCGGGTTCCTATTAGTCAAGTTCATTAGAAATTCTTGCTAATCAACATCACCATCATTGTCATCAAACCATGTTTGTCCCAACATATTTGCAATTGGATACATGAATTCGGTACCTACTTTGTGACCATTATGCAAGGGCATATTGTAGGCGCAGCGTGGACCGGCAAAAGGGGGGTGAATTGCCTGAAACTAAAAGTTACCCTCCTCAAAGCTTTTCAACTCTAAAATAAAGCAACACTTAATAACAAAGCAAAATAATAGAAAAGAAATGAAACTCAGCTATTTGACTTGGTTACAACCAAGACGGTTGTTAATCCAAGGCGGTGGAAAGGCGCACTAAAAGAGTCTCCTTCTCTGAAGGCGGAGAAGCCTTTTACACTTTGACAGCACAGTAGTTGCTAAGAGAATGAGAGTACAAGAGTTGCTTTTTCGTTCGTTTTCGTTGTTCTATAAAGCTGCCCGAGCCCCTCCTTTATATAGGGGTTCTAGAGCTTATCGGATGACCTGATCTTCGGGATCAGGTTTTGACTCGAGAGGCATCGGTCGACCGATCCCCAGGTTCGGTCGACCGAACCTGCTGTACCTGCCCAGTCTTCTGTCCAGGTGCAGTCTCTGTGGATCGAGCTTGGGTTCGGTCGATTGATCGGCCAACGGTCTCCAGCTGAGTTGGCCCGATCAAAATGCTAGACTGAGTCTCTGGATAAACTTAGGTTCGGTCGACCGATCATGAGGTTCGGTCGACCGATCACTTCACCGCTGGCTGATGTGATGCTGACGTGTCACCAACGGCTGTGCTCTGATGCAAAGGGGTTCGATCGACCGATCAGGGTGTTCGGTCGACCGAACCATTGACAAGTCAACTTCCAGTTGACTTGTTCTGGTTCGGCTTCCTTGGGTGATTTCGGCCATCCGGAATAGGGCTCACCCGAACCTAGTTCCCGGCCTTCTCCTCGAGCAGTCTTACGTCCCGGCTTTACGTCCCTCGAACGCCGCGCACGTTCTTCACGCCCACCGGTGTACTCTTCCGCAGCTCTCTCGTCCTTCGGACGCACCGAGCCCGTCGGCTCCCTTCCCGTGCTGTCCTTCTCGCTAGCTGCGTCTTCCGCTCGACTTCCTGCGCTCCTAAGTTCCTGCACACTTAGACACAGGGATCAGACAAACAGGACCTAACCTAAACTTGGTTGATCACATCAAAACTACCACGGGGTCCAACACATATCATTAGTAACATAAATCCTCTCAATCAAAGATCAAAAATGAGAAAATAAGAGAGAGTATAAAGCTTGAAGGAAGAAAACAGAGAAGATGCGACAGGGAAGGAAAATGGAACTAGAAAGAGAGAAAAGAGATGAAGCCAAAGCCACACAGCGCGTGACGACCAAGGGGGGGATGGGGGAGGAAAATGGAACTAGAACGAGAGAAAAAAGATGAAGCCAGAGCCAGACAACTATGTGGCACAACCTAGCGTGACAACCAAGGGATTGTGAATGCCCAGCAATGCAGCTGAAGGATTAGTCTAGAACACATTTTACGCTTTGAGGAGCATTCAGAAAGTATTGGAAGGTCTGACTCAGCAAAGAGGACTTTCTTCTTCTGAGTGCTCTTGGTGAGTCCAGACTTGTTTGACAAGATTTTTTTGTTTGCTTTCTCCATCAAACTTGGCAGTCCAGAGAGGTGTGGTGTTTTTTGTCCATGATTTATTTAGATTTTCTATATTTAGCTGTCATACTGATACAAGATTGGTTTCTCACAGCTCAGATAAATGTTATAACATTATTGTTATTTTTTTCTTGAGCGTATTCATACTTTCCCAAGGGATGAAGCTTTTGGAGCAAGGATTTGTGGTTGACAGACACTTGTATTCTAGGTGCATTGAGATGATTCTGTGAACACTTAGAGATAAAGGATTAGCTTATGTATCCTATTGAGGTTGATCCAATGGAAGATTTCTTGTTAGAATTGTTCCTAACAAGCAATATCAAATTGGTAACAAACACAGCAGGAAGAACATCAATGATATAAATGAACAAATGCATAGAGTTGACACATGCGAATTAATTGTTTGATAAACTATTTTGTGATCATTGTTTTGAACCACTAGGTACTATCTGGTAGTCAACTCTTGAGGTTAGACAATGCCTATTTGTGTCTATCCCATGAGATATTTCCAATGCTCATACAACTTGGTTCAAGGCTTTTACATAAAGTCCCTTTTATTCAAATAAAAGGCCTTTAGATTAAGTTTGTGATGGATAAACAAAGTTCTACAACTGTATATAATCACACTATCATGCCAATTTACTAGATGTATGTGTATAAACTTGTTATCAAAATGTAAGTAAAATAATCTTTGTAATTTTGTATGGTTAAAAAAACTTAAATTTTAAATGTTTCTCTTTTATGTTTTTTAAATTCTTATATTTTTAATAGGTTTCATTTTCTTTTTAATCTGATTTTCATCATTTTCTTTTTAATCTAATCTGACTGATTTACATCTTCCAAAACTATTGAATACTTTAGCTCCTGATTGGTACAATTATTCTCAAATCTCAACAGTAAATATCTTTAGCATGAAAAGAGTGGCACTTACTGTCAATATGAGTCATTGGATTAGTTAACTTGTATCTGTCAGGTGTTACTTTCAACATTTTAATCAAGCCAAAGCTTGCCACCTTCAACTGACCACCATCATCTAGCAAAATATTTCTGGCACCTTGCGATAAATCAAAATCATCGAGTATGTATGTCATCATAACTAATTTCAGGTATTTGTTAATCTTACGTTGAAGTTAAGTTGCAATGAATAATTGGATCTGGTTTGCACTCATGAAGGTAGTTTATGCCCCTGAAACAAGAAACAATCAATATTTTATCAAGAAACCTCCATTTTCAGGAAAATATTGCACATTCTATTGGTTTGTCAGATCAAGTTTTTATTAAAATTGCATAGTTTGCATGTTTTTCATAATCTAGATTCCCATAAAGATGTATGCTTGAAGAATTGAAGAAGAGAACAGGAAATAAGAAAGAGAATGAATAATTTGTAGCAGAAGAAATATGAAAAACGTTAGAAAAGCAGTGACCTCTACTGAAGATATAATAGCCAATCATGCACAAAGGAAAAAATCAAAGAACAAACCAAATTAACATAAATGATACACAAGATAATTTATTCCTTACTCTCCACACCATCCTTAGTGCACAACATCAATTTAGACTTTAGCAGGCCAATGGGAATGAGTATGTTTCTTCAACTGCCTTTTCTTCTTCCTCTTAATTTTCATTTTTTTTCCCTTTCTCTACATCCCCCTCCTAATGTCAATCAGCACTGCCTCTGCCACATGGTGTATTGTCAACACCAAAACAATCTTATTCCAACTGACCAAAACTTAGCAACGCAATTAGATTTCAAACCTTGATTATAATTATACTATTCCTAGAGTACCAAAATTACACACGAGAACCACAATACAACAAAATAACATTCATTTCTGATGTTTGATTTAGAGTTTTCCTACTAAATATTTGGATCTCTCTTTCCTCTCTAATTGAAAATACTAGACTTTGGCCTATAAACAAATTGAACCTGGAAGACAGACAATTCTTCTTCAGGTAGCATGGTATTGATGAGTATTTTCAAACTCCCAACTTGGGTTGAAAATGCCAGAAACACCAAATGTGCATTCCCTTAACAGGTTGAGAAGTAGCACAAGGCATTGATTAGAAAAGTAGCCATGCTGGAGTCAATCACCAACCTAAGGATAAGGGAAAGGGTGTGGGAATCTTAATACCTAGAATCAAACCTTCTTTCCAAACTGTATTAATAAATTATTGAACGAAACAACCACTAGTGGGGCTTTCTCTGTAGTGATTTGCTTTCATGATTTTCACTGATCAACAAACTTCGTGTTAGCCTTGGATTCTCTTTACTGTCATTTACAATATGAACATAGCCATCATGTGTGATAGATAGTTTGTGAGGTTCTACATTAGCATATCGCGCATCCATCTAATAGAATTATTTGATCTTACTGATCAATTGAACACCCATCGAGAAATGAATGACCCGTAATCCATCCAGAATGAGGTGCATTATATATATACACACACACATATACATATCGTTCATCCTATATATTTACAATACATCTTTATCGGATGGATTTGACCCGTAATCCATCCAGAATAAGGTGCATTCTAAACATCTCTGTGTGTGTGAACAACATGAAATCCATCCGATAAAGATGTATCGTAAATAAGTAGGATGAACGATATATATATATATATATAGGAAGATGATAAGCTGTCTGGCTCCAAGTGCGCGACTCCGTCCACGACTGACTCACACTTTTAGGCTCTCGGATCACTTCTGGGCTCCAAGATCACTTCTGGGCTCCCAGATCACTTCTGGGCTCCCCGCACACTAAGTCGGCACGGGAGTCAAGCACGGGGATGTGTGTGTGTGTGTGAGAACAACATGAAATCCATCCGATAAAGATGTATCGTAAATAAGTAGGATGAACCATATATATATATATAGGAAGATGATATGCTGCCTGGCTCCACGTGCGTGACTCCGTCCGCGACTGACTCACACTTCTAGGCTCCCGGATCACTTCTGGGCTCCCCGCGCACTAAGTCGGCACGGGAGTCAAGCACGGGGATCAGGCAACATATCAAAATCGTGTGTAATACAAGTAAACGACTAGCAATTCATTTGAGAAGGATGCATTGTATATGAGAATGAAGAACCGCAATCCACTCATAACGAAATGCATTGTGTGTATGCACATATACAGGGTGAACGCCCCACAATTCACCCGAAATACACCTCACAAGGATAGAGCAAACGACCCGTAATTCACCCAATGAGCTCCTGTAATATGGTCAAAGCCTACAAACACGCAAAAGGATTCGAGAGTCCTTGTTGAGCACGGAGCCAGTGCTCTATAATTATGAGAATTATTAGATTTGTATTCTGACATAAATAGTCATGCCCTCTTATAAAGCGTTGAGCTGAAGCTCCATGATGTTCGAGTTGCATTCATTTTATGATTAACTTAGTTTGATAAATCACACGATTCCTTTGAAGCACAGAGTTGAAGCTCTCTCTGATACAATTTATCTATCATTTGTTAATTTAGCATAATTGATTATTTAATTCAATTTATCATGATTCCCATGGTAATTCTAATTCTTTAAAGGGGCTACCTTATGCTTCCATAAATTTTTTTCTAATTCAGAGTTATTTTGTGGTAGGCTAATTGGTAAGTCTCGACAAGGAATAGATCGGACAGCTAAACAACTAGAATATAAAGATAGCAAGCACTTTATGAGAAATTTATCAAGCAACAAGAGTAGTGATGATCATAACTAATTCCTTTCTGTTAAACTTAAAATCATAGATAATCTATAACATCTATTTTATCCAATTAATCATGCACAAGGTAATTTTCATATAGAATCGAGCAGGAAAAATCCACCTGATCGATCAAAGGGTCCAAATTACTTCTGTTGAGGGCCTCAATTGAGGATTCCTTCGCTGGGTATTCTAACACAAAGCGATGCGTGACAGTGACGTCACAGGGTTACGGTGTCGTGGGATTGCTTGGACAACATTGGCACGCATCAACAACAACACTCGCGATGATGATGACAACAACAGTGTGCAATGGCGGCAATGACGACAGTGTGCGGTGGTGGCGATGTCGACAATGGAGGCGTGCAATGACGGGGACAACATGCGGTGGTAACAACGACGATGGTATGCATTAACAGGATGAGGGAAGGGAGTTATGGTTAGAAGAAGAATAAGGCAGGCACGGGGTTGGAAAGAAGAGATTAGGGTTCTATTTATTATATTGCATCTTTGCTGAAAAGTCTGACTATTTTTGAAATCGCAAGTAGGCCCCTATTGAAACTTCAACAATATAACAACACAGTCGATTCAATTGGGATCAATTGACTAATGCTACATCAGCAAAGACAAAAGCAGTTGTTAATTGGATAAAGTTGCGCTATAATGGTGGGATGACTTCACAGCTACAATGCATCACTTATTTGATGGTGGAATCTAATCAACTTAGGTAGTTGTTAGCAGACTAGGCCGAAGTGGTTGAAGTAGTCAACTCATGGTTAGGTCCAGTCAACTTATCATCTAACAGTAAGTGAAGAATGAAGAGGTGATGAAGGATATAAAAAGGAACCAAGGTGTAGGCTTGAAGGTTAAAAAAATAGAGACCGGTTAGATCCTATTAGAAGCCTCTTATTGTACTCTTAGCCTTTCCTCTTCTATTTTCTTATAATTGTTGATCTTGTAAGAGTTTTATGGAGTAGGAATAAAAGGGCAGCTCGGTGCACGAAGCTCCCACCATGCGGGGTCCTGGGGAAGGATCCATTGTATACAGTCTTATCCTGCTTTTTGCAAGAGGTTGTTTCCAGGATTCGAACCCGTGGCCTTTAGGAATAGAGGCTCCAAATTAGGTTACATCTTAGTGCTAGCAATTTGTATGTTTGAATTCTTATGTTTGTTTCATTTTTGTTACACTAAGTTGTGTGACTTTTCTAAGCTCACCCCCACCCCCACCCCAAGTATTTGGTCATCTCAACACAATCAATCTCAACACCTTTCTCATAAAAACGTGAAAATGAAGATGAGTTTTCTCTTAAATTTTTCAACAAATATAAATAAATAATGCAAGCAATTTGGCATCTACTTCCTTTACAGTGTTATAAATTTTTGAGGAGGATCACAATAACTATTCATGGATTACAATAGAAAATTTACAGTTATCCTAGTAAATTGCCAGGGAAGAGCAGATAAAACATACCTAGCAATGTCTAGTGCAAACCGAAGAGCTTTGATAATCTTTAGACGGCCTTTCTTTCTAAGATAGCTTCCAAAGTCGCCCTGAGTTTTAAAAACAACAGAATGATTGATATGTCATAGCCATGATTGGGATCACATAACAGAGCCATTTTTAAAGACGAGAAGACAATTCCAGGTATCTTAAGAAATTGGAATGTAAACAGCAACACATGGTTTACTAATTAGTAGAGAAAGAAGGTACAACTGGTAATATTTTGAACACCCTAAGGTCATGGATTTCTTGGTGAAGCAATTAACTGAAGAGATTTTTATGCTAAAACCTATACATGTGTTATTCAATGCAACTTACTTTGGGAAGGTATTCAGAAACAATCATCATGGGTATATTTTGAGTGACAGCTCCAACAAACTGAATCAAGTTAGGATGTCGAGCCTTCAGCATAAGGGTCAGCTCATTCTTGAAACCATTTCTGTAGATGTACAGGAGCAAGAAAAAAGCTGTAAGTTCTAAGTTCTAATTATTTGGTGTTAGCTACATGAAAATAGAGTTAGGATCCATGTTGACAAGATTGTTGACATGGTATTATGCTCCTTTTTAATCGAAATTCGGTATTGGCAATTGCAGTGTTTTTTGGTGTAGATACAAGAGCATTAAGACAAAGGGTTAATTACCAAATATATCCTAACCTTTACCACTATGAACAAACATATCCCCATCATTCAATTCTAACAAGTCTATTATTAACTATTTAAAATTTCTAAGAATTACATCTCTCCACTAAGTTTATCATTCAATTAAGCCTAAATATGGACATAGAACCTCAAAAACTGGACATTCAATTATAACAAGTACATTGAATCATTTAAGAAATCAAAGAACTGCAAGTTAGAAGAAGAAAGATGTAGAATGGAGCTCTCCACTACAATATTCCGTATAATAGTTATGCATACATGCTAACAAGTGGAGTTAATGCTCTGGATGTTATATTGCACTTAAACTAATATAAATTGTAAGCATGAAATTTAACAAATAACTTCACTAAAGTAGGCACCTAAATATACCTAAATGATTAAAACTAATATAATTCAGTTTCGTTGCTAAAATTATTTTATTTGATTCTTGAGCTTATTTGAACTATAATAAAATATTATTTCCCCCACACAAACAAGTCAGTTTACTATTTCTTTGTTGTGGTTTAGGACTTCACACTCTAAACTTATGCTGTATAAGATAAAGAACCAATTACATCTCCAAACACCTGATACATAGCCAATTTTGCTTAACTAAGGCTGCAGCTCTGGTGAAGAGAGATCAACAATGGTAATAAAAAGGAGCAACATCCTGAAAAAACATTTTTTAGCTCAAGGGGCTAATCTTACTGTCTGGACTTGAAGACTGCTCAGTTAGTATCAATATGATATTGAAACTTTAATTTAGAGAAACTAACATGTTCTCCATTCCAGTAAAGAAAATCAAGTTCAGTAGCCAGTAAAATGTAAATTCAACTCAGGGAAGCAATCCCATAAAAACAAACAGTTACTCAAATTGGATATATACATTTATGGGATAAACAATATGGCATCAAGATGCCTTCCAAAGAAACCTGAATATGAACCAATATGGTGCAGCAAACATTTGTGTCATAGAAAAGAGGAAATAATACATTGTTTCTGCATCTGAACAAGCATCCTGCTCTAACATCTTAACAGTGACCTTTGTTCCATTCCACTTAGCAACATGACATGATTCCTAACATCCGAGACAATATAAAACAGTCAAAAAGAGAAAGATAATAATTATAATATTAATTAAAATAAAATTTTCAGATTAAGACCCAGAAAACTAAACAGGAACGAGTAGAACTTCTGACAATTAAACGAAATAGACAATAAACAGGAATAAATGAATGAAACCTTCACAATTACACAGAACAAGCATATAATACAAACTGGAAGTTAGAAAACTAAGTTATTACAACCATGAACCATAGCTAGTTCAGAAACTAGTTGTGTCAGACTATCACCCTCAGAAACCAGTTGTTTCTTCTTTCTTTGATTTTTATCTGCTTCCCCTATGGTTTTTATTTCGTTTTAATCATATTTATTGTATTGAAATGTTTTTCATAACTATCAAAGTTACTCCAACAAAAATACGTCCACCATGCGTACACACAAAATTTAAAATTTTACAATGATACATTTGATGAATCAAAATTTGAATGGGCCAATTATACCTATTTTTGTGTGTTATATACTGCTACAGACCTTAGCACAACTCCAAAGCAATATTTTTCTTCTGAAAAACGAACAGGGGCATTTCAAAGAAAAGCACAGACCTTAGTAAGCTCAGCACCATGCCGGAAATGAAGCTCTTCTGGATTCAGCTCATACTCAGGAACTTCTTTGGGATCAAACACAGTCATCGGAGCTTTTCTAATTTTCTGTGGACAGTTAACATAGTTTTGAGAAGCATACAATACAACCAGGAATAGAAGGGAATTTTTCAGTTTCAAAAACGAAGATTTCTGATTCATATCCCACCGGTGTTTTGGCACCTCTAAATTTCAAGAGATTGTACACTTCATCATGACCATAGTATTTAGCATCTGCAGCAGCCTGCATTTGGGTAAGCCAAGCATCCAATAAAGGAATGAATATGGCAGAACAAATTGCCTTATGGCTTCTACCAATCACTGATGATAAAAATATATATATAAAGAAAAAACAATCCAATTTGAAAGCATCGCACAGCTCAAACACCAGAAGTAGGAAAAGTGTATAGACCCCATACCGTGCTTCCCCATCGATCTCTAGCATCGACGTTCGCCCTCCAGCTGAGCAACAGCCTGACGACATCTACATGACCTTCGCACGCAGCAATGTGCAGCACCGTCCGTCCATCGAGGTCGATGTTGTTTACATCCACCCCGTCCTTAAGGAGGTTCTCGACTCCCTGCACGTCACCCTGGCACGCCATGAATAGAAGCTGCATAGTGGCATCCAGATTCTCCGGCATACCCAACTCCGCCTTTTCCGGGCTCCTCCGGTTGGGGTCGAGTGACGATTGACGCCCAACGGCGAACCGTCGTGAGCTTCCAAGCCGCGGGTCCATAGAGGCCTGCCGACGAAAGCTGAACCTGCTCAGAGTCAGAGACCCCAGCGACAGCTGCCGCGAGACTCCTCGCCTCAGCTTCTCCACCACGTCCATCGCCACAACGATTCAGACCGATGCGATATCGGTACAAGATCCTGGCTATCTACAGGACTAAGAGTGGAGATAGGGGCTCAAATTAGAGCTCCTGGAACGCCGATTTCAGATCTCTGTGTTCTTCAATCCAAGTAAGCGGAATCTGGATGATCTATGGCTGGCCCTTCCTTCCTTTTCTTGCGGGAGTGAGAAGTGGCGACGCTTTTTCAATGCTTCCAAGTGAGAGAATAGTCGGCAATGTCGATGGGATTCGGTCCAAGAGTCGACTCCCACGTCGCCACCGTGGACCGGTGGACAGCGGAAGGAAAGCAGGTAGGTCGATAAGATTGCACGATTCGTATCTTACAATTATTGGAGTGGATCCCACAACCCCGTCGGACTTGGCGCATGATAAAGGAAAGAAGAGAAGGCGCGCCGGAAAAAACAAATGTTTGTTGGGTAAACGAGAAGACGGTAAGGAATGGGGCCCGCGAGAGGAGTCACAGTGCGTAATATTATTAATAAAATACAATTTGTTTTTTAAAATAAAATATGTTTGTGGGAGTGGGTTGGAGTTGATTAGTATTTAATACTAATTATATTACTGGTATGTGTGATAATGATAGATCCAATTAATTGATGACAATCGCAGCAGCATGTAGCAATAGGATGAACATTGCTCCGTTCTCCGTGGGATGTACAATTAGTCCAGGATGATAAACGTGTTATAATAAGGTAACGGTTTTTTTTTTTTTACAGGTGTATATCTTAAAAAAAAAAAAAAAAAAAAAAAAAACTCTCACATCTTCTAATCAATTTAATAATTAGTTATAATTTAATTTTATAATTTATCACTTTTAATATAATCTAGAGACGATTATGAGGAGCGTCGTATATAAATATAATCATCTGTTATTATAATGGATGAGCATTGCTTGTAAGGGATCTCCTAGGGATCTCCTCAAATAATAAGTTCCCTATAGGAGTGTTATGTTGTTTCACTCATCGTACGCATCGCATTTGTATGACTGAGATGACTTGGGGCGCTTGGAATAACTGGGTGCTTGGAATCACTTGAGGCACCCCTAGTAATTCCAAGTGCCCCGAGTCGTCTCAGTCGTAGAAATACGATGCAGACGCAAGTCAAGGAGTATATCACTCTTGTGTGTATGTGTGTATATATATATATATATAACTTTGCTATCCCGCACACTCCGAGTACAAAAAAAAAAAATTATGTTTAATATTATAACTCAACCTCTAAACCTTAAAAGTAAAATCTTATTGGTACAACTGAAAACTTAAAAAAAATAAAAATCATTGAGATACTTCAATCAATTAAGGCGTCTCGACATATGAGGGTCGCTCACCGTGAGTGTAAACAGTGGATGTGCAAGGTATCAAATGACTATATATATATATGTATCATACAATTGAGGATCATCACATTCTCCTATCTTAGAAGTATAGAATTTTTTTTCCAAAACAAGTAATTTCATGTGGTAACCTTGGCGCAATGGAGAAGGGGAGTCTTGGCGCAATAGTAAAATTATTACTTTGTGACCAAAATGTCACGGATTCAAATCCTGGAAACAACCTTTTGAAAAAAAACAGGGTAAGGTTGCATGATTCGGTAGTAAGAAGGGGCCCCCGCCCCGAGTGAGGGCGATGACACGTGGGAGGCCAAAGTCAACGGTCAACGATCAACGCCGTGAATATCCGGCCGAGCGAACATGTGTGTGTCCGATTTTGCATTACAGCTCGATCTGAGGCCGAATTTCCGATGCTCAGAAGACTCAATCATGGCTCTAGCAGGAAAGAATGAGGGTCGAGCGGCCCCATGCTCGGCTGAACGGGGAACGCAACCTCGGCCTGGCAGACATGGCTCCTTCGCTCGGCGAGACGGAGCCGGGACAATTGGATGAACGGCCGAGTGGACATCACGCTCGGCCCAACCATGATAATAGCTAGCAATTGACTGGCCGAGCAGCTACCCCGCTCGGCCTGATAGCAGACAAAAGGAGCAGCTGGGAATATCTTCCTAGAGATTAGTGTCGCCGACATGCTACGTGGCGGGCGGCGTGGTCAGGACGAGAATCATACGGTGGAAGTTTCCACTATCACGTCAGAGATATGCTCAGACTATTGAGGTATGGCATCATGCACGCTTTTCTGACACATCCATTACAGGTATATTTTGAGGAACGTGCACACCTCAGGGAGCATGCACGCGCCTCTGGGGAGTCATATATAAGGGCCTCCAGACTTCGACGGAGGTATGCTCACTTCTTTGCTATAGTTATCGTTTCCTCTTTGCTCTACTTCTTTCCGCCAAAGATCTTACTTGAGCGTCAGAGGGTCATCGTCGGGGAACCCCCCCCCCCCCCGGCTCGGCATTGTGCTTGCAGGTCCACGTCAGCAGGAAATCTACGCCTTCAAAGTCTCCGACCAGTCAACAGGAGAGTCATATCCCTAACATCCATCGACTCAGCTCTCGGACAGGATCACTGCGTATAATGGATCCTTCTCCGGGACCCCGCATAGCGGGAGCTTCGTGCACTGGGCTACCCTTGTTTATGTGGTCTTCGTTTTCCTATAATTCTAAGTAACGGATTATTATTTGTATAAAGAGTTATTTTTGTTCCTGGAGTCTTGTCCATAATCCATGATTCCCATTGAACTTTCAGGATACCTAATTGCTAATGGAGGACTTGTTCCTGGTAGTATTGGGGTTGATGTCACAATAGATTCTCTTGGATTTATAATGTTAACTTCTTCAAATTATTTTTTAGCAATAATATTTTGATCTCTATCAAAGTATAATTCTCAATCATACTCTAGTTTCTGTTGTTGTTTTCAAATTGTTCGAGTTCTATTAATTCTTCCAAAGTTATGTATATTATCATTTCAACGGGTATATATATGGATTCGTGAAGTCATCAAAAATTCTTATTGTGGTTCTTGTTGATACATATAGTTTATATTAATTTGTTGATATCTAAGTTGGTCGACTAATTGAAGATGTTGGTTACCGAGTTGTTGTAATGTTTAATTTACAATTTTAAGGTTTCTTTTTCTGAAACTATTTCATTATGCATTAAGTTAAAGTTTTATGTCTTCTCATTTTCCTCTGTTTGTGAAGTAGAAGAATTATAATCATTAAACCTAACAGTCAGGTTGTCATGTCTATCTTTATACATGATTAACTCTGCAGGTTGAAGAGTTTGGATTTGTGTTACGAGACTCATATTCCAATCTAGTCCTACTACATTTTCTGACGAAAACTCTTTTGACTTTAGACAGTAACTACCTTTTGATGTTAGAGCTTAAAATGATATTGTTGATCTGTATCTAAAACTATTATTTATTTGTGTCATGATTTTTCTTTAAAAAAATTATATCCATTTAGATATTACGTTTTTGAAAGTTTCATTGTCCTTTAGCTTAGACCAAAATTTTAATGTGTTTGATAAAGTTCAGAATATATTAAAGTTTGGGCAAAAATATGTAATGCCTATTTTACTATTCATATCTACCTCAATAAGTCTGATGATAACTGATCCTGTCCAAAAATCGAGGAGACGGAAAGTTGGGGATGTGGCATTCACGATGACCTCCTGTGGACTTCGCGCGGACCTGCAACACAAACTACATCAGTGCCGAGCCAGGGAAGGGGTCCCCCAACGTTGGCTCTCCGACGCTCAAGTCAGTCACTGGTGATGAAGTGGAAAGCGGAGCAACAAGAAGACTGTAGTACAAATAATGAATATCGCATACCTCCGTCGATGCTTGGACCCCCCTTTATATAGGGTTCCAATAGGGTGTGTGCACGCTTTCCAAAGCAAGCACACCTCTTAAAACTTTTCATGAAAAGACGTGTCAGTAAAGTGTCTCTAACACAATACCTTAACGATTCGAGCATATATCTGAAATGACAGTGGAAACTTTCGTCGTACGATCTTCTGGCAGCCCATGCTCGGTGTCAGCGGCACCAACTCCCAAAGTATATCACTAGATATCATCAGGAGTGTACTGCTAGGCAGAGCGGATTGGGCGCTCGGCCTGAATTCCGTCACCCTGGTGCCCCGTCTAGTCTGCCAAAACCTTGTTGTTCCTTAGTGTGTGTCTACTCGACCGAAGGTTCACTTTGTTATTGCCGAAGCCTAATGCCAGGCTGAGCGGGGTAGTCGCTCGGTAGAAGCCTATTGCTAGGCCGAGCGGAATAGTCGCTCGGTCGAAGTTGAATTCTGCACATCGATCTCTATTGTCTGGCCAAGCGGGATAACCGCTCGGCTTCTGCTTCTGCACGTTCTCCCTTGAGCATCGGTTGTTTGATTACTCCCCATATCAAAGGTGGCGACGGGTCAAAGCCGCCTCCAGGGTCGGGGCATGTTTCGCTCGACCGGCCGATGCTATCTGTGCGTTAACCGTCCTGACTTTGACCTTCTTTGACCTTCACCATGGCAGCGAGGTAGGGCCCTTCATCATCACCGCATCACAAGTCTCCCCCTCAAGTCTAGTCGAAGGAGGTTGTAAGTCTAATTGACTGGATAATTGTCTAAGTAGGTTTCCTCCCGATCGGCCTTCGACACTGTGTGGTTTTTGATTGGGATAAGACCGATCCTCATAGATTGGCCTGTTGAAGCTTGTCATTCGGGCGTAGGTATGCTCCCTTAATCTGATCGACACGACGAAGGTTTGTACTTATGAAATCTTTCCTTGGGTTGTCTTAAGCGAGCGCGAGCTAAGTTAATGTCACCCAGATTTCTGGAAAATTGTGCAAATCTCTGCACATTAAGGCTGAGCACACTCCCATGCTGTCATTAAATACCGACCCGTGGCAATACTATATGCGCGTTGACCGTTCTGACTTTGACCTCCTTTGACCTACACCGTGGCAGCGGGGGTGGGGCCCTTCATCATCACCGCATCAATAACCTTTTCATTGTCTGAAAATCTGGTGCTATATAGAACAAGGAACACTTTTGCTCCTATGCTTCTCCTAGTTAATTCTCCAAGACTGAATACAATTAGCCCTAGATGAATATAATTATGTTTTCATTGTAAAAGTATTCTTACTGACTCTTCAGTCATAAGTGTCGGTGCAATTTTCTTAGGTCAAGGTTGATCAAGTTGACTAAATTTGAATTGGCTCAAGCTTGAGTCTTGATATTTGAGTTTTGATGTTTGATAATGTATGGAGATTGCAGGTGCAATCGTCTGTTTGAGGAGATTGTTGGAGCAATTCCCTCTAGTAAATACTTGACCAGTTTTATGTGAAGAAAAGTCAAGTAGGTCAAGGTTGATCGAATACCTGACTGGAAAGTCCTAACTAGAGGTTAGGCAAGGGCAAGTCCAACGAAGATGTTGGCAGATGATGAAAATCCAAGTGGGTCAGTGTTAATGGGGCACTTGGTATTGAAAAGTCCTGGTAAGTGAAGTCAGACAGTTGGAAGTCATAGTGAGTGAATCTAGGCAGTTGAAAATCCTAATGAGTGGAGCTAGGTGATGAAAAGCCCTAGTGAGTGAAGCTAGACATGTAGAAATCCAGGTGTGTCAAAGTTGATCGGACATTTGGTGTTTGGAAGTCTAAGTAGGTCAAAAGATTGACCAGATACTTGATACAAGGAGAAAAAATTTGAGTCAAAGAATTGACTGGAAACATGGTGAAGAAGTTCCAACAGGTCAAGGTTGACCAGATATTAGGCAATGTGAAGTCCCAATAGGTCATGGTTGACCGGATGTTGGGCAAGAAACCCTAGACTTAGGTTTTGGAAGTTAGGATGTGGTAATCGATTAGCCTAGTCAATTACCATAGCTTAAGCGATTAGACCAATCGCTTAAGCTTAAAATCACGAGGAAGATTTCCTAATCGATTGGTGTAATCGATTAGACACTATAAGTGATTATGTTAATCGCTTACAGTGCGTTTTTGCTTTGAACAGAATGTTTCTGTTCGAAGCTTAAGCGATCAGATTGATCGCTTAAGCTATTTCTCGCGATCGAATAGAATGTTGCTTAATCGATCTAGCTAATCGATTCAGCATGTCTTAATTGACTAGGCTAGTCGATTAAGCTTGAAAATATACCCATTGTGCGCCCGATAAAAGGGTTTCGGCGCACTATTTCAAGCATCGCTCTCAACTTCTCCTCTCCCATCGAGCTCACAGCCTTCCACCAGTTCTTGAAGCTTCTTGGAGATAAGTGTCGTTGCACTACGAAGGTCAAGAGGTGTTCCAAGGCAAGAAGAAGAATAAGCTAGGGTTTCTTCATTGCAAATCTTGTAAGAGTTGACATTGTATTATCTTGTATCCTTCTCTTCTTGTATTTCTTTGTGTGTGGGTTTGTACGAGATTTCTCCGCCTATGAAGTGTTTCTGAGAAGGAGATATTTGATAGTGGATGAGTGAGTGAGGGTCAGATCCTTGAATTAGTCACCTCTTCTTGAGGTAGATATTGAGTAAATCCATAGTATTAGCATTGTGAGTGTGGTTCAAGTTTAATCCGCTGCAAAACCAATATCATCGAAACGCGACGAGCTATTCATCCCTTCCCTAGCTCTCAAAGAGGTCCTAACAATAAGGTTCAATCTTTCTTCTCCTTCATCAGGAAGATGGAGAGGTTGTATCCTAGAATAGCGATAGAGTAATGTAAAAAAAATAGTATCCCTTGGTTATATAGTCTTCTTGGATTTAGTAAGTTTAATTGTTCATTAGAAAAGATCGTTAAGTTCTTATCTACATCTATAATGTCTTCTAAATGATAAAGTTGAGGTATTATTTCATCTTCTAGTTATGACATTATCTAACCAAGAGGTTGTGTTTGTTTTTGTTTGTCCTCTTAATGTTTATGAGGAACTTGTAAAGGGCTTAGTTTGATTTCTTGTTAGACTCATTGCAACTGGGTGGTATAAGTTAAGAGGAAATAAGTTGGGTTGTCGTCTAAGGATGATATTTCCAATGGATAATTTGCTTAATTGTCTTTTGTTAGATTATCTATACTTTTTCTCTACTCAGTGGCCTTAGTTGTTTTTTGAATTTGTGTTTTAACTTGAAGTAGTTTATTTTCTAGTATAGTTAGTCGGTAGTATCTAGGGCTTCCTCGTAATATGGATTCTCAAAATTTAGTTTGTTCATTTAAACTTGATATCTTCAAGTGTGGTATGGAGAAGTTTTAGTTCTCCTTCTATCTATGTTTTATGTGTGGTAATTAGGTTTTTAATTTGTAGTAAAATCATTTTAAATTTAAGTTCAAAATGTTTGGTCTGAAATTCAAAGTTCTTAGGCTTATTTTCTTCAATAAATCTTGAAAGGTTTAGGATTTCTTTCTTGGTTGGAATACTAAGTAGATTGAGTTAGTTGAATATGTTGGATCGAGACACACATGAGAAGAGGGTGAGTCACGTGATTTTTAGAACTTTTCTTTTTATTCTTTTTTAAAAGCGAAATATGTGCAGCAAAAAGGAAAGAAACAGGAAAGCATAAGAACACTAGCAGTTACTTGGTTCGGAGCCTTCGGCGACTCCTACTCCAAGATCCACATTCTCGCAGACCGTATCGATGGACAATCCACTAATAAATTCTTCTAGAACCGCCAGAAGAGGGGATCGAGTACAAACAACAATCAAGACAAGTGTAATACGCTACACTTCCTTTTCTGCAGAAATTAAGTGCAAGATTAAATTTCATTACCCAACACTTTTCGAGGATGATCGGTTTGTGCTCGGTGTTGGATGGATCCTCAACAGTAGTCAAACACAACAACATTATAGCAAAGTAACAACAGGAAGCTGGAGCAGTTGGAATGTCAAACAGACGCGTAGAAGCTTGTAGAAGAGTTGTGGCTTGAATGCTGCTTGAACAGGGTTTATATATGCTATGGAAGGCACCTTCAACTTCCTCCGAAGCGCTTCCACAAGTAAATTTTATCTCCTATCTTCGATGATGATAAAATCTATAATCTTCGATTTTTATCCTCTGGAAGGTGCCTTTAAAGTACTTCAAGGTGCTTTCCAGCAAACTCAAGGCGCTTTCCAGCAAACTCAAGGCGCTTCCAACTGCTGGTTTAACACAACAATCTTTTGGAGGCTATATCTTTTGACTCTGAATCGGAATCAAGCTTTGTTAGTTGTCATGCGTGCAGAATTCGAAAGTCTACATTTGTCTCTACAATATAGAGTTAGAAAAATATAGGCACGAACACTTTATATAGATTTATGAATTAGATCCTGTCTTTTCGAGATCAAGATATAGTCAATGTCTCAATTTTTGTTTCCGAAATGAATCTAAATTGGACCAACGCCTACTGCCCCCTTAAACGGGGTGCATCCTCACTGAGTCACTCTTCTCCGATGACTTACCTTCACTTACCAAATGTCAAGTTACTTCCTTGACATCCAATCTGACCCACTAGGTCTTCCTGTTGGACCCTGTGGTAGTTTTGATGTGATCAACCAAGTTGGTTAGGTCCTACTGTGTTTGATCCCTATGTCTGAGTGTTCAGAAGCTTAGGAACACAGGAAGTCGAGCGGAAGATGCAGCTAGCGAGAAGGACGGCACGGGAAGGGAGCCGATGGGCTCGGTGTGTCCGAAGGACGAGAGAGCTGCGGAAGAGTACTCTGGTGGGCGTGAAGAGCGTGCGCGGCGTTCGAGGGACGTTAAGCCGGGACGGAAGGATGCTCGAGGAGAAGGCCGGGAATTGGGTTCGGGTGGGCCCTATTCTGGTTGGCCGCAATCACCCAAAAGAACGGAGCGTCGGAAGCTGAAGAAACCAAGCTGGAAATTAGGCTACCAGCTTGGAGGCGCCCTTGAAGGCGCCTTCAACCCTGTTAAAGGCGCCCTCAACAGGTCAGTTTTGACTGTTTGCGTGCGGATAAAGTTTTATTCGCTGATCGAGCTGGAGGCGCCTTGAACCTTGTTGGAGACGCCTTGGACCCTCGGGATAGACTTTCTAGGAGCTATAAAAAGGCCCCTGGAACTAGGAATTCAACAACAACTCAAGCATTCAATCTGTAAGCAATTCCTAAGCAACTAGTGAGCTTCAAAAGTGTAAAAGGCTTCTCCGCCTTCAGAGAAGGAGATTTTTCTTACTGTGCTTTTTCTACTGTCCTGGATTAACAACCTCCTTGGTTGTAACCAGGTTAAATCCCTGAGTCTCTTTTGTTTCTATTTCTTTTTCTGTTTCTTTGAATTCAGTTGTTATTATTTTATTGCTGCATTTATTTCTGAGTTGAAATTCGAGGAGGGTATTTTTATTCTTGTTTTCAGCAATTCACCCCCTCTTGCCGGTCTCCGCTGCACCTACACTTCCTGTCGAAATCGCACATCCGGACTTCGCCAATCGAGAATCGAACATCCCGACTGTTGGTCCCTTACAGCCGGCAAAAGGAGGGTGAATTGGCTTGCACGATAAAAATAAGAAATACCTTTCTCGATCTTTGGACTTGATTAAAATAAACACTTGAACAAAAAGTTAAGAGACTAATTAACAAAAAGAAAGAGGCACGGAGATTTACTTGGTTTACAATCAAGGGATTGTTAATCCAAGACGTTGAAAGCTCACTATTAAATCTCCTTCCAGCAAAGAAGTCTCTTACAGCAGTTAAAACACTAGATCACGAAGCTAAACAGAATGAAGATTATTTACAAGTGTTGTGTTTAGCTACTAGTGTAAGGAACTAGATGCGCTAAACACGCAAACGCGCAGCGAAAAAAAACACTAGTTCCTCCAGAAGATCCATGCGAAGGGAAAAGAAATTCCTGCATGTACTAAGTTTTCTAACATAGCATGAAAGATTATACCTTTGGTGCATGCTCACGGACTCCCGACAGCTTGGATCATAGCACGATCTCACGTTCGCGCCTCTACGGTATCCACATGAACAATCGTTCGTTTGTCTCACAAACTCACAAAATGGAGATAGGTTGTGCTAGCAAGCTTTGGAGTGGATTTCAGCCAAGAGAGGAGAGGAGCAATGAGAATGAAGATCTACCCAAAATGAAGAGAAAATTACTTAAGTATTTTCATCCAATGAAAACACTTAATTAGCATTAATGGCCTTAGTGAGTATTTACACTCCATTAAGGATCACACTTGTAACTCCTCATTTCAAATGAGTGTAACTCCTCATTTCAAATTTAATTTCAAAATTTGAATGAAATGAATAATTGAATTTCAAAATTCAGTGATTAACACCATTAATCCTCACTTGAGTCTAACTCAAGTATAATTCAATCGAGTCTTACTCAATTAATCCTCATGTAATTCAAATTCAATGGATCACTCTTTCATTAATTCAAATTGACTCCTTGAGTCTAATTTAAATTGGACTTAATAGAACAATTAGATACAATTGAGTCCAACTCAATAAGTCCAATTCATATTAGACTTAATCCAATGATTCATCATATGAACCAATCTCTAAATCTACTTGTTCTTTGTGTGTGACCCAATAAGTTCTCGTAACGTTGGCAATGTACCCAAATCAACATTTAGATACATAAGCAATGAGTGACATCTAGTAAGGCATCATTGCTACCCAAGTGACGAGAAGTCAAGATCCGACCTAACCTGTCCGTGACTATTATCTTGTATGATTTTGTCCCTCTATCCTTGATATCTAGATTGATCAATGAGGTATAGACCGTGTCATCCTCTTATCAACCTTTGTATTTCTTGATCTCTAAGTAGACACACTCAATCAAATAAGTTCAATATCTCATATTGACTCATTTGCGCATGACCATGCTTTCTTGTGTCTTACTAATCAAGGGGCCTACAGATATCGCTTCCGTCATATGGAAGGGATATATCCCATCTACATCACTCACATCCCTCCGCATAATTCATTGCATACTTAGTGATCGACTTTATTGTTCACTCTGTTATAGGTGACGTTTGCCGATACCAAAGTACACAACTCCTTATGTAGGAAACCGTAGTGACTTCAGGTCTAAGGACTATTCATACCAATAGTCACATGAGAATATTTATGACACTCATATAACGATCCATGAAACATTCTCATGGCGGGTCATTCAGTATATATTCTCAATATATACTCATGTGTCAACCTGATATTTTACATCCATGACTTGTGAGATTAAGTCATCCGTTGACCTACATGCTAGTCTCAACACATTAATATTATCCTTGTATATTAATGCTCGACTAGGAATAGTTAAGAGTAGTGTTCTATATATATTTACAATATCTCACTATCAATTTAACCAATTGATATGCTGTAGATAAGAACCTACTACCCAAGAACATTATATACTTATTCAATCGGCACTGAACTGAAATAAATATAATAACCAACTTTGTCTTTTATTAATAATGATATATGATACAAAATGAACCCTTTACAATCATCTCATAATTGATATCAGGGCTAATACTAACAACTAGGATCAGAGCTATATTTATAACCCTGATCCGGACGCTTGGAAGGGTTCCAAGCGCCTGGGCGTGCATAAAACTTTATCCACATCACAATGGATCGTAACAGTTGACGACTCGATAAAGTTTCTGGTCTAAGCGTCTGGACCAAGTCCGGGCGCTCAGACCGAGCTGAACCAGCCTCAACTAGGGCTCGAGCACGGGGTGCCCTAACTGCCCCACGGGGTCTGGGCGCCCACAATCAACTTCCAATTGACTTTTAGTCTGGGTCTTCTGCTCCGGCTATGCTCGCCTGGGTGATTTCGACCATCAGAATATGACCCACCCAAATCCATTTTCCGACCTTCTCGAGCAATCTTCCGCTCTAGCTACTCGTCCCTTGAAAATGATGCGCCCTTCCTTCTCGTCTGCCAGAATACTCTTCCGCAACGCCTTGTCCCTCGGACGTACCGAGCCCGCGAACTCTCTCTCGTGTCATCCTTCTCGCTAACTGCATCTTTTGCTCGACTTCTTGTGCTCCTAAGTTCCTGCACACTTAGACACAAGACATTAAAAGACAACAAGACATAACTCTGACTTGGTTGATCATATTAAAACTATCACGGGATACTTACACTCCCCTCCTATCGGAATCACACATTTGGACTTCAACCCATCATAAATTGAATATTCCAACCTCTTGCCATAATCCCATATCTGAACTTTGCCAATCAGGAATCGTACATCCCAGCTGGACTTCTTGTCTGGTGTTTGGTCCTCTTGACCCATCAAGTTAGTCAACCCTACGCACTCAGTAACAAGGTTAGATCAATAGTACATCTAACTTTTCCCTTATTATTTGTGATTGTTGAATTAAAGTGGCAGATACTTGTTCTAATATGTGTGTAGTTTATTTTTGCTGAGAATTTAAGGTAGTTCTAATGCTAAGGAATAGATATGTGATGATGTTTAAGTGTGGATTATTAGTATGTAGACAGTGAGTATTATTGGTGAAATATCTCCTGGGTCAAGGTTGACCAAATTGACTAAAATTGAGTTGACTCAAGTTTAAGTCTTGATATTTAGGTTTTCATGTTTAACAATATATAGAGATTGCAGTTGCAATTGTTCATGTGTAGAGATTGGTCAAGTAGTTCAAGGTTGACTGGATACTTGATTGAAAAGTCTTAACTAGAGATTAGACAATGACAAGTCCAACGAAAAGGTTGGCAAAAAGATGAAAATCTAGATGGATCAGTGTTGATCGGACACTTGGTGTTGAAAGTCCTGGTGAGTGAAGCCAGGTAGATGAAAAGTCCTAGTGAGTGAAGTTAGGCAGATGAAAAATCCTAGCGAGTGAAGTCAGGTGAAAGCTCTAGTGACTGAGGCTAGGCAGAAGGAAAGTCCTAGTGAGTAAAACTAGGCAAAAGGAAAGTCCTGATAAGTGAAGCCAGACAGATGAAAAGTCCTAGTGAGTGAAGCTAGACAGATGAAAAATCCTGGTGAGTGAAGCCAGGTGAAAACCCCTAGTGAGTGAAACTACGTAGAAGGAAAGTCCTAGTAAGTGAAGCTAGGTAGAAGAAAAGTCCTAGTTAGTGAAGCCAGACATGTGGAGGTCCAGGTGGGTCAAGGTTGATCGGGCATCTGACATTGGGAAGTCCAAGTGGTAAAGGTTGATCGGACACTTGGCATAAGATGGTAAGTGCAAGTATTTCAAGGTTGACTGGACATTTGACACAAGGAAAAAAGTGCAAGTGGGTCAAAGGGTTGACTGGACACTTGATAAAGAAGTCCTAGTGGGTCAATGTTGACCAGAAGCTAGGCAATGAGGAGTTTCAACAGGTCAAGGTTGACTAGATGTTGAGTAAAGAAATCTAAACTTCAATTTGGGAAGTCAAGGTTTGGTAATCGACTAAGGTAGTCGATTACCATAACTTAAGCGACTAAGGTAATCGTTTAAGCTTGGAATCGCAAGAAAGGTCCTTTAATCGATTGGTGTAATCGATTAGGACGCCATAATAGATTAGGGTAATCGCTTACAGTGACTTTTGCTTTGAACAGAATGGTTCTGTTCGAATCTTAAGCGATAAGGCTGATCACTTAAGCTATTTCTCGCGATTAAACAGACTGTTGTTGAATCGATCTGGCTAATCGATTTAGCAATGCTTAATCAATTAGGGTAGTCGATTAAGATTGAAAATATAATCGTTTATGCAGGTTGCTGATGTGATAATCGATTAAGGGTATTCTTAATCGATTAAGGCGCCAACGGTAATCCTGTGAAAGAGTTTTTTAAGCTCGGTTCTTAGCGGCGCTCACATGGTTCTCTTCTCCACTCTCATCATCAAGCTCACTAGTTCTTGAAGCTTCTTCGAGCAAAGTGTTACTGCACTTCCAAGGTCAAGAGGTGTTCCCAAACAAGAAGAAGAAGATAGTAAGGGTTTCGTTTGTGTAAATCTTGTAAGATTTTCTTTGTATTTGCTTCTTTCTTCCTCTTGTTGTATTGAGAGTCTTGTACGAGGTTTCTCCACCTCCGGAGTGTTTTCAAGAAGGAGTGTATTCTTAGTGGATGTGTGAATGAGGGTTGGATCCTTAGATTAGTCACCTTTTCTTAAGGTGGATACCAAGTAAATCCTCTTGTTAACATTGGGGAGCTTTTGCGTCGAGCTTTATTCGCTACAATATCATCATCGATGAAACACGAGAAGTCATTCACCCCCTCCCCTCTAGCTCTGAAATGTCCCAACAAGTATACGTTATGATTCTAAAATAATAACTACGTTTATGTTGATCTGAAGTAATAATTTTTCTAGATAGGGATTGGCAGGCTAAATCTAAGAAGTCTAGTTTTTGAAAGTCCTAAAAGTCTTTAAAATTAGAAGTCATGCATTATATCGCCGTCCAAAAGATCTTAGGGCTCTAATACCAAATTTTTTTGGCTTCATATAGAAGTCTGCAAAAGTTGGATTGTTTTTGTGTTTTTGAAGTAGAAATTGGGTTTGGAGTTAATATTTAGAGTTTTTCTATATTTTTACTTGTGAACAGTAACTAGTAAATTATTTTTTGTTAAGGATAAATCTAGGCATTCTTGGAAGAGTGTTCTTGTCTGATTTACTTTTCATCAATAAGTCTCACTTATTAGGAAGTAACAAGAATCATAAGTTTTATGGATCAAGCTTTACCCTGACTTTTTAAGGCTTATAATAAGTTTTTTGAAGTATCTTTTGTTGTCCAACTTAGTTAACACGGGTTTTACAAGCTTAAACCACAAGACGGTTCCATTCTCTTCCTTAAATACTTATATATACACACGCGCGCGCGTTGCACACCCCTTGCATAGCTAAATTTTTTTTTTAGTTTGATTTTTTTTATTTAATACTATAACACAATCTTTAAACTCTAGAGTATGGCTTAATCGCAAGTTAAAAAAAAATCTGTCATTGCACAATCACTAACGGTCCCACATCATTCGATACACAGGGTAACAAATGACAATATATATATATGCGAACTTCATCGTGATAGTGTTTTTTTATCCTTTTTTTTTTAGGCTTGCGAATATGTCATTTAGGATTTTGCCTTTAGAATTTAAAGATTAGGTTATGATATTAAGCACGAACAAATTTTCAATCCAAAAAAAATTTAGGTGTGCACGGGATGTATGACGTAAGGTAAGTAGGGTATCATTCCTATATAGAGAAAGAGATAGAGAGTTTTCATATGTCGCACCCCTTACACCGCACATCCCATGAGCACCTCAAAAAAATTTTATTTAATTTTTTTTACTTAATACTACAACCCAACCCCTAAACTTTAAAAGTAAAATCTGATTGGCATAATCGAGAGCTTAAAACTTTTTACAAAAAATAAAATAACTGATGTTACGCTGGGTGTGGATAGTTGCTAGTACCTAGCGTAACATATATGATCCTATCCACAAATCGTGAAAAAGAATGGCTAGGGATATGGCTTCTGGGTTGACCGCATGTAGACCTCGCTCCACTCTGTAACACAAGAAACGTCACTGTCGAGCAAGGGAAGGGGTCATCGACGTTGGCCCTCTGACACTCAAGTCAATCACCGGAAAAATGGAAGGAAGCGGAGCAACAGTAAGCACAGGTGTGAATAGTAAATAATGCGTACCTCCGCCGGTGCATGGATCCCCCTTTATATAGCACCCCAATGGGTGACGTGCACACTCCTCAAGGTATGGGCATGCTCTCCAAATTGTCCTATGAAAGGGCATGTCAGAAAAGTGGCTCTAACACCGTACTTTAACAGGGCACGTAAATCCCTAACAAGACAATAGAAGATTCCGTCGTACGATCCGTCTGTTGACCATGTATTGTTGTCAGCTACATTATCTCCCAAAGATATATCAATGGATATGAGAGGGGTCCCACTGCTTGGCCGACTGAGAGAGACGTTCAGCCGAGGATCCCCGCTCGGTAGACCTCTACTGCTTCCCTGTAATGACTTGGTTCGGTAGATTATTTTCGACCCACCGGGCAAGTGCTCAGGTTGCCTTTAACGTTCCTCCGCTATGTGATAAGCACCTGATGTCCTTACCGTAGTACTCTTGGTTGTATAGGCGTTCTGCTTGCACCAGCCATTCCCCGATCGGATATTTAATGCCCGATCGACAACTACAATAAACCTCTACTCGACCCACCTTTGGTGAGCCAATTGGTTCTCTGGCATTGATCGTCTTGATTTTGACTTCCACGCTGACTTCTATCTCTACCTTTGACCCTCACTAGAATATATATATATAGCATCTAAAAATTTTTTCAATTTAAAATTTATTTTGTGTTTAATACTATTAAATTCTAAAGGTAAAATCTTATTAGAGCATCCATAATGCATTGTCATTATAACACTTACCACCTCATCAAAAAGTATGGGTCCACTACCGCATACTCATTATAACAACATATCTCTTTCACTCACATTCCTTTTAACATTAACACTCATTATTTATGGGTCCCACCGTCCACTCATTCATCTTAAAATTATATCATATTAAATAAATATATTTTAAAATATTTAAATTATTATTATTATTAATCTTACTTGTAAAAAAAAATAATTTTACTATTTTTTTAAAATAATATTAAAAATTTTACAATTTACAAAAAATTTTAAAAAAAATTGAGAAAGAGGATGTTCAAAAGTGTTCAGACATTTAAACACTTTCTCTCCTCTCTCTTATGAGTGGACATTTGAGGGGATATTAAATGGACATTATAATATCCATTAATTTATCATCCCATTAGAGATGCTCTTTTATATATATATATATATATATATATATATATATATATATATATATATATATATATATATATATATATACGGTTTTGATATCCTGCGCGCCGCACAGTGCGCGACTGTGCGCGCGCGCAGGATATCAGTGATTTTAATTTGTTTTTTATTTTTTTTTTTAATTTTTGAATTAAAAAAAATAATTAAAAAATTTTTTAAAAATTTTATTTTTAGGGTTCAGGCTTTGGGTATAGTGTTAAAGTTATTTTTTTTTTAGATTTTACCTTTGGGGTTTAGGCTTTTCAATTAGGTTATAGTGTTTGGTTTTAAAAAAAAATTAAAATAGCTTTTATTTAAGCTTTTATTGAGTATTGTAATATGTTAATGGGATATATTAAGGTATTAAAAATTTATATAAGGAAATGTTAAATTTTTTAATTGTTTTTTTAAATTTAAAATATTAAAAAAATCAAAAAAATAAAAAAAAAAAACTGAGCGATCTCCTGAGCGCGCACAGTCGCACACTGTGCGAGCGCGCAGGAGATCAAAACTCTATATATATATATATATATATATATATATATATATATATATATATATATATATATATATATATATATATATATATATATATATATATATATATATATATATCAGAGCCGTCCAACGTATCACTTTCTCGGTCAGTATTTAGTAAGATTTAAAATAAAAAAATGGGATAAAAGAGTTTTTTAAAGTTCTCATAAATCAAGTTTTAGCTTTTGAATGTGAGGTAGTCATTGTTAAAACTGGGATAACATAATTGACTACGTGAACAAGTCTAATTACCCAAGGCCCATGGTCTAAGTTGAAAAAAATGATATGCTAAAAAAAAAAAAAAAATTCAAGGAAAAATTTAAGGATAGACACATAAAATGATGGAATCCACAAAAAATGAAATGGTGGATCATGACTTTATGTGTCTATCCTTAAACTTTTCCTTAAATTTTTTTCCTTGAGTATATCATTACTCGTCTAAGTTGTGCCAAGCACAACCTAAAACTTAGCCCGTGTCACAATACTAATATTACAAAACTCAACCCAATTTTCATTGGGTCCAAAAATCATTCGAACACTCTAGATTATATTTTTAAAAAACAATATGACTCTTATAAACAATTTAAAAGAATAAAGTTATGATAGTTTAATAATTATTTAATTATAAAAAATTTATAAACATCTTTAAAATTTAAAAAAAAAACATGTATTCCCTATAAGTACTCTTTTACTCTATTGCTCATCCTAATCAATTCCGAACATTCACTTTTATATTTTCTTTCTTTTTCAGTTTTATTCTTACTTACTAGTCTCTTAACTTTTAAAACATTTTATTATTATTCTTATATTTTGATACGGTGATAAACGTGAGCTCTATAAAAAGGTTAAAGTAGTGAACATCAATTGATGTGGAGATCAAATTTATAGAATCGGGTGGATCATCATGAACTACGGATCAGGCATGGTTAAGCGAGTCTTCAGAGTCGGTCGAATGTTAAAGACAGATCAGACTGTTCAAACGACAGTCCTCCTCAACTTGCAACTAAGATTAAGAGTCAAATACAAAATTACCCGACCCATCGTCCTTGTCGATCGGATCTTAGTTCCAATCCGACACAATGTGCTTTTCCGGCAATAGTAAAACATGGTTAACAACGGATCAATAACTTCACTCTGCATAACCTAAATGACGATATTCCGACCGAGTGGCTCCCAATCGGCTTATAGCAGGACCCACATATATGTCTTATCATACTTTTTTTAGAAGTTTGTGCTGCCGACAATAAAAAATGTCTTGTGAGTAAATCGTACTTTAAAAACTTCTAGTCTATCACATTATAGAGATTTGCATGCTTACTTAAAGAAAGGTGTTACACTTTTCTATTTGTCTTTTCTTATGAAAGTGTTGGAAAACATGTATATATTTTGGGATGCATGCATAGTAGAACTATAAAAGGGAGTTTCTATCTATAAGTGGAGGTATATGATATTTCTTACTTACACATGCTTTTCGCTATAATTCACTACATTATTTTCTGAGAACGAGTACTGATTTGAACGTCAAAAAATCAACACTGAGACCTCTTCCATGTCCTCACACTAATGCTTAACCTAGAGTCTTCAAAGAATAAACAGCAGAGCCACATTCCGAATGATATTTATTAGTTTCTTAACATTTTTTAAATATAATAATTATTTTTATTATCTTTATTTATTTATTTGCTATCATTTAGGCTTAAGGTCTTTATAGTCAAGCGAGTGTCCTTATTTGTTATCTTTTTAAAAAATATATAAAAAGATTCATCTTGACTCATCTTGCGAGTCTCTAGATTGTTGAATAACACCTAGGGGTTCCTATTTCACGTGAAAAGCTTAGTTCTTTTATTAGTTTGATTATTTACTATATATTGCTTTAAGTTATAATTCTCTTATTATGTTATTTACTCCTAGCATCTTATTTAATCCTACATTTGATACCAAAACGATGTTATTCTAGAAGAACAACTATAAAATCGTGTATACGATGCTAGAAAGACAAAAATTAATAATAAGGAGCATTTGGAACTTGAGAAAAAGATGAAGGAACTATGGTTTACGCATTGATTCTTCTTCTTGTTCAAAGTATCTTTGCTCGATAGTTATAAAGTGAAACTAATCACCATCAGTTGACATATTCAACTTTATGTTAGAAAACAAATAATATGTTATCGGAGATTTTAGAAAACTTAGTTGAATTTAAAATTTACATGGAATTTAAATTCAATTTACAGTCGAAATGACCTGAGTGGATAATCTCAGGCTGCCAGCAGGGGCTAGTTTCCATAACGCAGCAGAGCTGAGCGATAGGGCAGGTCTGCAGAACAGTAGAGCAGGTATGCAGGGTGGCAGACCAGAGCGGAAGACTAAGTCTACAGAGCGGAAGAGCAGGTCTGCAGAGTGGCAGACCAGAGCGGAAGACCAAGTCTGCAGAGCGGAAGATCAGGTCTGCAGAGCGGCAGACCAGAGCGGAAGACCAAGTCTGCAGAGCGGAAGATCAGGTCTGCAGAGCGGCAGACCAGAGCGGAAGACCAAGTCTGCAGAGCGGAAGAGCAGGTCTACAGAGTGACAGACCAGAGCGGAAAACCAAGTCTGCAGAGCAGAAAGACCAGGTCTGCAGAGCGGCATACTAGAGCAGTCGAGCAGGTCTGCAGAGCGGCAGACCAGAGTCGCAGAGCAGGTCTGCACTACAGAGCAGAAGACCAGGTCTGCAGAGCGGCAGACCAAAGCAGTCGAGCAGGTCAGCAGAGCGACAGACCAGAGTGGCAGAGCAGGTATGTAGAGCGACAGACCAGAGCGGTAGACCAGAGTGGCAAAGCAAGTCTGCAAAGCGGCAGACCAGAGCAACAGACCAGGTCTGCAGAGTGGTAGACCAGAACAGCAGACTGCAGACCAGAGCGGTAGAGCAGGTCTGCAGAGCAACAGACCAGAGCAACAGACCAGAGCAGCAGACCAGGTCAGAAGACTAGATCTGCAGAGCAGAAAGGCCGATCGGGCAATAAGGTCATCGGTCGGATAAAGAGACCGACCGGGCGAGCTGACCGAGGCCTGCAAATAGCAGTTTCTTTGAAACAGATTCGCCCACCTCCGGCTGTGCTTCGAGGTTTACTCGGGTCGTTTGTTTTCCAAGATACAACGGTCGACTGTGAACTCCACCAAGCACCGGTGGTCACGGCGAATTAAGTGGTACCTGAACGTTATCACGGGCGCTCTGCCGAGCAGGAATTGCGCGACAGAGGAGGGGAATAAGGTGGAGAGCTTCTGCTTGCTTCACTATGTTATCTTCGTAACCTTTTGCCTGTGGTCGCAGCCTCCTTATATAAGAGCTCAAGACCAAAGGACAGCATTAATGATCATTACTTTCACTTGACCGTTTTGATTCTGCATTAATATTTCTTTAATGCATCCGTTACACAAGCAGCAAAAAGATTCATGTGGCCCACCCGAGTCAACTTGGTTCAATACAATCCGGACCTTGGATTTGCACCCCCCTACGTACCCACGCATGAGAGAGAGCCTCTCCCCATGCATTTGTTCACATCCTCAATGTATGTGAATCAATATAAACCAACAAAAGTGCTTTGAAACTCCCAATGTGAGACTAAAGTCTCATTCACAATGGAGCTTCTTCTCTTCCACCTCTTCTCCATTCACACTTAATCAACACTTTAAAAGTCAACCAATCTACTATTCTCATATCCCTATCTCCAAGGATAGTTACTCAACTGTTATTTCATCCAGTTGACTCAAAACATTTTTTTGTCAGTCAGATTGCTTGAACCTACAATCGACTTAATTGCCTCTCAGTTGGCTCCTTTGGATTATCGTTCGACTCAATTTGATAATCCATTTATGGGAGTAGAGATCTTCTGGTCCATATTTAATGGACTAGAGTCCCGGTCTACTACAGTGATAGGTGAAATTCAACGGACTCCCACCTGCTTATCGTTCGACTCAGTGGACCAGAGCAGACAGGACTAAAGGATCCCGCCACTTATGGCTCCTCTAGATCTTGACCATTGATGCGGTGATAAAGGAAGCCCACAAAGTGCGGGTCAAGGGTGGAGATAGCAACCGATGTGGAGGTCAAACTCAAGACCAACGTGGAGGTTAAAGTCAAGACCAACGTGGAGATTAAAGTCAAAACGGTCAACGTCAGAGAACCAACGATGGGCCAAGCGAAGGTCAACTTCAGCTGCTGATCGGACTTGAAGGGTCCGATCGACCAGAAGCTCATCGACGTAGATCACTCTCCTAGACAAGGTCATATAGAAGGAGCATCAGATGTCGCATAACTGACCAAGTGACTACCGGCTCGACTGGAGCTCATGTCCAGTTGGGCTAGAGACAATCGGCCGAACCAAATTACGATGAAGAAGAGCAGCTGAGATCGATCGAGCGGGGAGTCCCGACCGAGCGGCTACCCCACTCGACCAAATAGTGGGACCGAATAGTTTGGTTTAGAATTCAATAGGAATATTACAAATAGCAATTTGATAATCAGTCTTAGCTAGAGTACAACCCACCCCCTTGCAATCTTCGTCTCTCTGCATCTGGCTCAGCTCCCTCCTGGCGCCGCCCGCTGGCACCACGGCGGCCGACCACCACCGGAGACATTGTTAGCTAATTCCTCCTAATCAATCTCCTAAAACGCATATATTAATTACCTACTACAATGAAATTGGGCATCATAAATTAAATACAGCTGGGGGGATTGATGGTGCCGGATGTGCTCCCTTCCGCGTTCTTGCAGTAGGCCTGCGCCTCCTTGTTCTCGAAAGTGAGCTTTATGTCGCTCAGCGACAAATCACTGCACGGATTGCTCGCGCTGCAGTCGAATTTCACCGCCACCGGCGTCGCCGACGACCCCCGGATGTCACTGTACGACACCCCACTGATCTTGACTCCCGAACTCTGTGGCGTGGCAATTCGTTTAATTACGTACAGAAAGAAGAAGTAAGGGATTAATTGTACCTGGCCGGGGCAATTGACGTTGCCGGGGCAGTAGTTCTGGTCGACCACGATCGGATAGCTGACGTCCTGCATGACGGCGTGGGCGAAGGTGACGCCCCTGACGAAGCCGGAGTAGCTCTTGCCCCACGTCTTGATCCTCAGCCCGTTCTGCGTCCCCGAGAAGAACACCGACGTCACCGTGATGTTCTGCACCCCGGCCTCCGACGCCGTCCCGCCCAGGCTCCCGATGCTGCACTGCAACCGATTAAATTTTTTTTTTAATTATATAATTAATTAATTCGATCGCCGTGAATGACACACGACGAGATCATCTGATCCGTACCTGATGCCGTGTCCCGGGCCGCAGTTGACCTTCTCGATCCACACGCCGGAGGCTCCCTGGCCCATGGAAATGCAATCGTCGCCGGTCTTTATCCTG